>NC_061073.1:2238672-2378672 GCF_021917145.1 Hypomesus transpacificus | reverse complement strand
GAGATAAACAGATGTAGAGGGAGGGAGGGAGAGAGAGAGAGAGAGAGAGAGAGAGAGAGAGAGAGAGAGAGAGAGAGAGAGAGAGAGAGAGAGAGAGAGAGAGAGACAGAAAGCCAGGGGGCAGAGATGGTCTAAGTGGACGCATGTCTGGGGACCAGAGGTACGGTACCTTGGTAACTTTTACTATAGTAACTCCAGCAAGCTGCATGCCATTGTCAGGGCGACATGGCAGTTAATGAAGGGCCTAGAGGCAGCATTGCGTGAGAGAGACACGGTCCCCACAGCAACTCTCCATGATGCAGGCAATGAGAGAGGAAGGGAGAGGGGAGAGGGAGAGAGACAGAGAGAGAGAGAGACAGAGAGAGAGAGGGACAGAGAGAGAGAGAGAGAGAGAGAGAGAGAGAGAGAGAGAGAGAGAGAGAGAGAGAGACAGTTTTCATGGAACTGGAGGAAAACAACACCTCATAATTACCTGCAGACATTTTCCGTGTGACTGATCCCAACTTCTTTGATGTTACGTTTTTCCATTTACACCCCCTCACCCCAACCCCACCCAACCCCACCCCCCACACAGCCGTCTCCCCGCACCGGCCCCTCTTTATGAAACCGTCTTCCTAATCCTCAAACCCATCCAGAAGACCACAGAGGATGAGGGTGGTGGAGAGAGAGAGACAGAGAGAGACAGAGAGAGAGAGAGAGAGAGAGAGAGAGAGAGAGGGAGAGAGAGAGAGAGAAGGTTCTATAAGAAAGCGAATCCTTGTCTGTTTTCTCAATACTTCTTCTCTTGCTGCTCCTTCTCTCACTCTCACTCTAATGTCTGTCCTCCCTCTCGTCCTCCTGTCTCTCCATGTGTCCCCTGTCCTCCTCCTCAGTCTTTGTCTCCCCTCTCCTACTCTAGGAAGTCAGATGGCTAAGCGGTGAGGGAGTTGGGCTAGTAATCAGAAGGTTGCCTGATCGATTCCCCGCCGTGCCAAATTACATTGTGTCCTTGGGCAAGGCACTTCACCCTACTTGCCTCGGGGGGAATGTCCCTGTACTTACTGTAAGTCGCTCTGGATAAGAGCGTCTACTAAATGTAAATGTACTCCTGTCTCTCCTTGTCTCCCCTCTCCTCCTCCTGTCTTCCCGGGGTCCTCACCCTTCTCCAGTCTCTCCTTGTCTCCCCTCTCCTACTCCTGTCTCTCCTCCAGTCTCTCCTTTTCTTTGTTCAGACCTGCAGCACAGAACCGTGTTATTTTCTCTCAGAGAACATCTGAAGTGCTTCAAGGTCTCTGATGAAGGCAGAGCAGTTATACATATCTGCTTCCCTATTCCATCTTTAGAAGGAGTTCAAGCTACTTCACAAACATGGCCGTGTGTTAACACACACACACGCACACACACACACACTATCAAACAAACATCACACATACACAGACTCCCAGGGGAGTATTTCTGTCTATGGAGATTCAGAGAGGAAAGAGTGCAAACCTCTCAACCCCTAATGCTTTCACACACACACACACACACACAAACATGCACACACACACACACACACGCATGCACTCGCACACAGCAGTAACAGCAGTGTGTGCAGATGCTTGAACACAGCAGGAGGAATAACCATTTCTTACCACACACTGACACACACACACTGACACACACACGCTGGCACACACACACTGACACACACACGCTGGCACACACACTCATATTCCGCTTCGCCGGTCGAAATGTTGCACATACATCTCGACCAGCGGAAAGGGTGCGTGTCTCTGACTCATAGAGGGCAACGTGCTCGAGGAGGAATCCGTCATCTGCGTGTCGTCCTCGCTTTGCTTGCTCACTTGGCGCAGTAAATAGAGAGCTCTGGGTCTACTTAATATCTGCTCTCTCTCTCTGGCTTCACAGAGCAGTAGATCTGAGGGCCCCAAAACATCCTTTTATGTGTTATCAGAGCTGCGATGTTTGATGAAAGTTGATTCCATAGCAGGCACGTGTGTGGATGTGGGTGCTGTGTGTGTGTTTGTGTGCAGTCTAGGTGTGTGTGTGTGTAGGTGTGTGTGTGTGTGCCCACTGCAGTTGGTTTGACATAAATTGATCAAATTGGGATTCAGATCTGCTAATGACTAGGCCTCACTTCCTCTGACCGGTCGCCTAGGTTACAGAAAAGCAGATACTAAAAGGATGAAAAGTCTGAACTTGTTTCTTCTCGATCATCTTTCTATCTTGCTCTCATCCTCCACCAGTCACCCCTCATCCCTCCATCCTCATCCTCCTTAAGTTATCATCCCTCTCTCCTGCTACATTCCTCCAACGGTTGCTCCCCCCAGGCTGCGAGGTGGGAGAAGAGGGTCTGGGGGAGCCCAGTCCAGACGCATATGTGTGTGTGTGTGTTAACGTAAGGGTTGTGTCAAGGGAGGTGTGTGTGTGTGTTAACGTAAGGGTTGTGTCAAGGGAGGAGTGTGTGTGTGTGCGTGTTAACGTGAGGGTTGTGTCAAGGGAGGAGGAGTGTGTGTGTGTGTGTGTGTTAACGTAAGGGTTGTGTCAAGGGAGGAGCAATGTTCTGAAGGAGAATGACTGATGGAGTTATTTGAAGAAGAATAGGGGAGGGAGGACAGAAGAGAGGGGGCGTCTATCTCTCAGGTATCAGGCAGGATCATCTGTCAGGCCCAGCAAAAGAGTGTTGAGGTAAAGTGAGGGGTATGTGTGTGTGTGTGAGAGTGTGTGTGTGATGATTGTTCTCTGTGATTTCCCTGGCTGCAACTACTCACACAACCCACCCCAGTACAGTCCACCCTCCTGACGACAAACACACACTCTCATCCCCATGGAACACAGGAGTGATTAAAGACATACTTTAATACGATCTGTAGTCATTGGGGACGAGTGTGTGTGTGTGAATGTGACATGAGAAAGCTATGGCGGTCCCAGACACAAAGCCATCCCACTGATGCCACTCACGAAGCTAAGAAGCTAATCGTTCTGACAGAAAGCTTTTAACGCTCACTTCCTGTTCCATTCAGCACCTCATCTAGTCAACCTTCTCCTGGAAAGAACCTGACAACAAACACAAAAACACACTCACGCACACACTTTTACAAAGGTGCGCACACACACACACACACACGCGCACACACACACAACTTATCCAGGCCTTTTCTTCCAACTCTTCCCTTTCTACTTTTCTTCTGCACCTCCTACAGGCTAATTGGCTAGTTTGATCTTGGGTCTGTCTTAGTTCCACAGTGTTTCTCTCATTCAGCGCAACAACATGCAAATGGGTTCCTCTGAAAATAATGACTGCAGCTCCTACCCACATTACACAAGATGGTGATCAGGGGGTTACTTAGTAATGGGAGGATTATGTAAAACCCAGCAGGGGAATAGTAACTAGTACCTGCTATTTTGGTGTCACTGAGTGATGGATGTGCATGTGTGTTGCCCTGAAGGGAGAATTCAGTCATCTGTCGAAGCAGATAACTACTGTCAATCAACCGTAGTCAGCCCGACACTCAGTGAAGTGCTTGATCAGATTTCGGTCACGAGAGTGATGCCAGGATCCCACATGGCCGCCGATGGACACCAGACGTGCATTATTCAACTGAGAGGCTGGCGAACACGGCCACAATGGAGCCCCATAAAAGATTCAATACCAAAAAAAAAAAAAGTTTACCGAGCTGCTGTTATGTAAAACTTTAATCCAGGGCTCACCAGCGGAAGAAGAGGGGAGATGGTGAATGAGGTGTAGGCATCAGGGGAACGGCTTTAAACATCTGACTACCTGTGTTCTTTCCCCTCTCCTCTCCAGGGCCAGGCTAAATGTGGAGTGTCCAATTGATCTCCCACAGGACTGGGGTGAAGACAGAGCAGCCACATCATTGAAGCAGACACATAGTCCTGACCCCGCCACCCTTTAATGAACTTTTATTGACTCCAACACCTGCAGTTTCTCTTACCACTTATCACAGGTAGATTGGATAGACTTTACACTCTTAACCAATTTCTGCAGGAATCCACGCCCTTAACTGATCCCTGTAAAAGAAAATACAAGGGTATCCACACTCTCAACCAATCCCTATTAGCTGGGGTGGAATCCACACTTACCCAATTACAAAGACAAGACTTCCTAAATCCCAGCCCTTTTACGGCTGCTGCCTTCACTGTCCCTCCTCCCTCCATCTCCCCCTGCCTCTCTCTCCAACCTGTAGGCCTGAGAAGCAGCGCACCATGACCCACAGGCTTGATCTTCTCCTTCCTTTGATTCTTTCAAATCATTTCTGTCCAAAAACGCATTCGGTGGAGACTCCTGGCGATATGTGAGCTCGTTTCGCAACCAGCTACCGCATTCCTCCTGGACTCTCTCTTCCCCACGTCTCTCCTTCCTCCCCCCCCCCCGCCCTCTCTTCTACCTGCCCTTCAGCCCCCATTCAGAAACGACCACAATCACAGCTCTCTCTTTTCTTTAGCAGAACAGCAAACATGGAAGCCATCCTCTGCTATGTGACCTTGGACACTTCCAAGACCCTTGGCACTCATCTATCCTCCCACACACACACACACACACGTCAGCATATAGACACGTGTGAGTATGCATACTCACAAACACACACACACGTCAGCATAACACATCCTCACACACACACACACACACACATACACACAGTGTTATTAGAAGTCATCAGTGTTAGAGGACAGTAGTTCTTGTGATTGGTCATGAATATTCATACTCAGTCTTGTCTGGGGGTGGTGAGTTGAAGGCTGTCACGCTCTAATGCTGCTCCATACCCGTTCATTTGTTTAGGGGCCCCTTCCTTCACATAGCCTCAGTCACTGTGGAGGTGTGCAGAGGGGTCTGTGGGAACTGCATGGTGTCTCTAATCAAGCAGTTCTCAGGTGTGGAAATTCGATTCCTTCCCCCACCTTCTCTTTCTCCTCCTGCCTTTTCATAGCCTCCCCCACAGTCCCTCTCATAGCCTCCCGATAGGCTCACACCTCATCTACCTCTGCCTCCCCCATAGCCTCTCTCAGAGCCTCTCCCATAGCCTCACACCTCATCTACCCCTGCCTCCCCCATAGCCTCTCTCAGAGCCTCTCCCATAGCCTCACACCTTATCTACCCCTGCCTCCCCCATAGCCTCTCTCAGAGCCTCTCCCATAGCCTCTCTCAGAGCCTCTCCCATAGCCTCACACCTCATCTACCTCTGCCTCCCCCATAGCCTCTCTCATAGCCTCGCCCATAGCCTCACACCTCATATAACTCTGCCTCTCTCATAGCCTCCCATAGCCTCACACCTCATCTACCTCTGCCTCTCTCATAGCCTCTCCCATAGCCTCACACCTCATCTACCTCTGCCTCTCTCATAGCCTCTCCCATAGCCTCACACCTCATCTACCTCTGCCTCGCTCATAGCCTCCCCCATAGCCTCTCTCATAGCCTCAAACCTCAAGCTCCCCCTGCCTCCCCGACAGCCTTCACAGTTTCTACACAGCCTCTCCCGCTGCCTCCCCCTTCCTACCTTCTGGACCGTTAACAAGTGTAAAGTCTTGAGCCTGTGAAGTAGCAGATTAACAGACAAACAGGACCAGAATACCTTCCCCAGCAGAGGGCTGTTCCACACTGGCTGCCTCAGATAATTGGGAGGTGTTGAAGGAGGCCAGATGATGTGACTGTGAGCAGGCAGCTTATCCTTGGAGGGTGGTGGAGGATGGAGGATGTGGGGGTGGTGGTGGTGCTGGGGCTGGACAGGGGAAGCAATCCCCCGATAAGAGCCTAACCCTGCTTTAATGAGGACGAAAATGTCTTGAACTGTTGTACAGTATGTAGATGTGCAGTTAAAACCCACTGTCAGGTCAGACCTGAGAAATAGTCTTTATACAGAGAATGCTTCCTATACTCACTGTGTGCTGGCATAACACAAAATCGGTCTCTTTCTTTCTCTCTCTCACACACTCACACAGTTTTCTAATGAGAAAAGGGCTGAATGCCGTCCAGTGTCTCTGCATCAGACCCGTGAGGTTATAGACCATTGCACATCGTTTTCTAATTCTCACTTGCGTCACGCTGCCCAGTATTTTAAGAACCTCTTTGTTTCCATCTGTTTCATGAGTTTGTTTCATTTTGAAAAGGAGCAGCTGTGTCTGGGACTGGGGATGCTCAGCTGGGACAAAAACTGAACCGAGCTCCGCTGGCTCCGAGGGCACCGCATCCACACATCACGCCGCACTCGGGCAACCCTCCAGAGGCTCCGCTGGGGGACAGATGCGGTTCATTCATGATTTATTTTCATCGGCATGTTTACCTCTTAACGTCCCGTGGGGAAGGCACTTACATCAGCACCGAAAACCGCACAGAGAACTGAAGAGTGGAGGGGAGAGGAGGGTGTTGAGCAGTAGTAATTTTAAATAACTTAATAAGGGCATTCACGTGCGAATTATGCATCACGTTCCGATTTTCCAAAACGTAAATATTTATTTGACCGTAAAAACGGTAATGACGGACAGTAGCGCGTGTGCACCCCCGAAGACGAAACACGTCTGTGTGAAACGAAGTTAACTATAGGGACCACCTCCGTTTAATCACTTGGATCAGCGAGATTACATCCTCTACCATTCACTACATCACTGCCATTAAATATTGAGATACAACAGCGATGATTTCGTTCGCTCTTTCCAGAAAATCCACAGACTCGGCAGGAAAATGTTGACCAAATAACGTTGACAAATACTTGTGTAGTACATACAAGAGTTTTAACTTGAGTAAAAAATTAAAATTCCGATATCATGCTATACGTCGGAGGCAGTCAGTTATTGTGTCTACTATTATCGCAGAAGGGAGTACGGACATGCTGGTACTTACTTAGCTGAAAAGCAACAGGCAACAGAAAACATGCGTAATTCACGAAGGAGGTCATCCTGAGCGCGAGCCTTGCCCAGTGTAGCCAGGGAACCGGGTATCCAGATATCCGAATCCGTTTGCTGAGTAAGCTACCGTTCAGCTTGAGCTACCTGCTCCGCTCAGCAGTCCGATGGAAGGTAGGTGAGATACTCCTTACCACGCTCACGAGGGGGATGAACGCCGTACTCCAGTGTGTGAGTGCGTGTGTGCGCTTACGCTGTGGGCGCGAGGGAGGGTGGACAGGACACGTGTATTGCACGGACTACGCTACGATCAGATGTAGGCTGATGTGTAGCCTACTGAAGGCGACAGCGCGGTTGGCTTTCATCTTGACAAGCGGTCATCATCTTATGTATGGTGCACGCCCACGTGCTTCATTACGTGCACGCGAGTTCTTCCCTCAGCGGTGAAGACCCACGGAGCCCGCTGGCCACGAGAGAATGGAAATAAAACATTCAGTCATGTCCTCATCACACGCTTATAAAACAAGCCACACAGACACGTGCTGAATTGAACAAGTCTTTTTTTTTTTTTTTTATTCCAAAAACGGTTAGGGTAAAAGAAAGTGTAAAATGTACAACATAACAATCCAAGCACAGGGAACAAAACACGTAACAGAAGCTCAATCTTTCAGAACTAGAAGAAAACAGGTTATGCTGTGTAACTGTATAGCGGATCTGCAAGCTACCCATGGTCTGTGGTTGTTTGACTCAACCCGGAAGAATGAAATTAGTAAAAGACGAAAAAATAAACTAACCTAGAGAAACAGGAGAATTCAACCAGTCTCTGTAATCTGGCTCTGTTGAATCCAGCTATAACCACCAGTCATACGGCTCCAGAAGTTGCCAGTTTAAGGAAAAACAAGGATCTGAATTTTTCCCACACATCCTCCCAGACCCATCTAGGGCCTTCCCTCTGGAGCGCTAAGCCCTGATAACCTACTCACCCACGGGCTCTCCCATTCACATCAGTTAACCTAAACAAGACGATGGTCCATCAGTGTGGTATGGGTAACCTTAAGAGATATTGGTCCACCTCATGCATGAACGCCAGAGCTCAGCCAAGGGATCAACAAACAGCAGCTCCATGCTGATCCATAATCGACCCCCTCCACGCTCCCCAGCTGTGACGCCGAGCAGAGATCGGCTCTCGGCTAATCAGGTCTGATCTACTGGAGGGCTCTGGTAGATCCATTAACAATGTTAGACTAACGTCCAGGTGGCCTGCAACTAGGCATGGGACAGCATTTCAGTCCAGCTCCTCCGATCCGTCGACTCCAATCCAGTCATGGTTGCAAACCTGAAGCCACCTTAATCAACTCCATGTGCCATCTAAGATGTTGTTCACTTAGTCAAACACGCTGCCAACCACGTATAAAAAGAACACGGAGACAAGCCACCTATTCTGGCACAACAGAACCTCTGTTCCTAACCAACATCTGACGGCGCTACTCCTACACCAGACAACCTGGAAGACGACAAACCAACCAACCTTTCTGAAGAACAATAAGGCACTGACTCCAACCTCTGGGCTAGATGGGACCTACAAGCCTTATCAATTGAACCATGAACTAACCTGGCTGCCAACCAGCCCCACCTATGTGTTCCTCTGGCCTGTAGCTGGGCCCTGGGACGAGAACATTCCTCAGGAGATCCGGCGGTGAAGGCTGGAGTCCGTACAGAGACTGTAACAGCATGCCAATCAGACTCCCAACACAGATAAACATGTATGAACTGAAGTATTCCTGTGCTGTGGTGTCAAGACCTGGACAGATACATGGAAAGCTGCCAGGGGAAAATAATTGAAGGAACTTATCAGGTTAACTGCTCTCTACCGCCCCCTAATGACCGGGAGAGGAACTGCATGGGGACTAAGATGTCCTGATCATAATAATCAATAACAGGAATCAGTTTATTTATTAGAAGCTTTTCTACTACTTCATCAAAAGTGTTTTCAAACAAGAATACAAGATTGTAGAAACAAAAGCTATATATATGCTTATGTATATATATATATATGTATGAGTGTGTGTGTAAGAAGGAGATGTTCCTGAAGGGGCGAGATAGCTGAATCACAGACAGCCATCTTGTTTTCTGGCGCTTTCTAATAGGCCCACGGTCGCCATGGCGAAGCTTGATAACCATTTGGAGACCTCCTTGGCGACCAAAACAAAACGGCAAGAGACAACGGATAAAAAAAGAAAAGAAAAAAGTCCAGGCTGAACCGGATGCTCCCCAGCGCAAAACAAACGCCCTTCAGGCTACGTTGTCCATGAAGGGTCAAAACCGCCGTCCACGTCCCCCCAAAAACTAAAACGGTTGTAAATGCAGGGTCCCGCTGGGTGGAGCTGGTGGTGCGGGGGCGAGAGAGAGGAGCGACACCGACGTCATCATCATCATCCCACGCCCAAAGTCAAGAGGAATAAGCTAGTGGTTGACGAGGCCCTGCAGCATCATCATGAGGCGCCGGGCACGCTTGCCCAGGGCGCTGTGGGGGTCCTGCTGCAGGAACTGGAACAGCTTCTGGCGGACCTGGGAGAGGACGGTACTCATGTGGTCCCTGGTGACGGGGTCTCCGTGGTCCAGGTTCATCACCGCATCCTCCAGGTAGCTAGGAGATGGAGACAGACGGGTAAACACATGAACAGATGGAGAACACCCATTTCCAAGTACTCCAATCACCCTGCCCAGATGAAGCCTAGAGGTCTCAAAAGTCCTGTTACGCATTTGTTGGACATCTGGGGACATGTTTCTAGGGCACCTCTACCATCCAGCGTCACGCACACACTCCAAGCCCAGGTATCGCCCTGGCGACCGGGGCAGTGGAGCCGAGCATGCTCTGTCCAGTTCTCTTCCTCTGGGGCCCAAAAACAAGCTCTTTAGCTGAACTGGCCAACAGCCAATCATCTCCTCAGCTCACCTGGCCAGCGGCCAATCACTAATAGCCGTCCTTTTGCATGGATCTCCTCTCTTAACATCCCCCTATAATCTCCATCCATCCTGCCCCTTCTACCCCCGCCTTCTCTTTTCACTTCTATTTCAGCGCCCATCCTCTCCAGTTCTCCCCTATCCTCCCCCTCAGCCCTATCAGGTCTCCCCCGCCACAAAGCAGCTATGCCCTTTCCAGACAGAGAGGGGGGGGGGGGGGGGGGGGGGGGGGTTGGCCCAAACAGAGTAGCTGCTAAATCAATACGAGTGTGGATCCTTCCTGCCACGTCATAAGCACCCCTGCAAAAAGATACTGCGAGAGAGACTCGGTTCAAAACGCAGCCCTGGGCCTTTTCCCCCCGCCCAGCCTCTCCCCTGCTAGCTGTGTGGTCTCCGCTGCAGGCGGCGGGCCCAGATCCCAGCAGATGGGCCGGAGCGGCAGCTGTTCGGCGGTCAGCAGCAGAGAGAGGGAGCTGGGCTGGAGCGCCGGGGCTCAGGGCAGTAAAGAAGAAGAAAGAAAAAAAAACTGCAGGAGAGGACATTCTCACACTATTCACATCTCTTCCTCACCCCCCCCCCCCCTCCTACCTCATGCTCCTCCCCCCCCCCCCCCATGTGGACAGCCAGGGCATCACAGCTGCTTGACAAACTGCCTAACACAGTTTAGTGTGACGCTGGGGACAGTGAAATCACACAGGTCGCTGATGATGGAGGCTGTGGTGACGTCTGCGGCCAGGAGGGCCAGAGATGGGCGGGCTACCAGAGAGGTCGTGTTAATCCAAGATTTTTCCTTCATTAAAATCGGACGGCTGTCCGTCATTTGGACAGATTAGGACACAGAGGGTGATTTACAGTAACAAAGTCATTCACACTCACTGTCTAGCTGTCTTTAGCTGAGTTGTCATGCTGGGAGGTTATAGTCCTACATAGCTGCTATGACATTTTGCTGTTCTCAGTTTAACACACAAGTTAGAGTCTATGTAGACCAGCAGGAAAGTTCAATTCAGTTCATATCTTTTAATGTGTTCATATTTTAATTCTAGTTGTTGAACTTCATTTAATTGCATCGGTCATGATTGCCTGTTTAGGCACGATGGCTGCAGTGTTTTTAGTGGCCTCTGCTGTCACTGTGGGATATATTCATCTTTGTGGTGCTGACATGATAAGTGGCAGTATGGCTGGGGTCTCAGTTCTCTCCAGGTGCTAATAAATGCATCATCTTCAAGCTTGTTTTGTATATTCATGAATGTAAATTAATTTAATTAATTAATAAATTTTTTACGATCCTTTCAATCACAATGACGGACAAGGAGTAAGTGGATGTGTACCTACGTACGTGTGTGTTCCAGGGTGTGTGTGTGTGTGTGTGCAGGTGTTTACCTGATCTTGAGCTCTGTGCGGGTTGCCAGGTTGGAGGACAGCTGCTGTATCAGGGACAGCAGGACCGGCTGGATGAGGGGACAAGGTTCCTGGCCGAACACCTGCTGGCTGTCGATGGTCTCACACACGTACAGGACCAGGTTCAGGTCTGTGGCTGACAGAGCCTGGGGGGGAGGGGGTCACCGCACATGAACCAGTCAGTGTGTGTGTGTGTCTGTGAGGTATTGAGAAGAGGGTGTGTGTGTGTATGTGTTATTGAGGAGACAGTGTGTGTGTGTGTGTGTGTGTGTGTGCGCGTGTCTGCAAGAGGTATTGAGGAGAGGGTGTTTATGTGTGAGAAATGGAGGCAAGGGTGTGTGTATGTGAGATGTGTGTGCGTAAGGTATTAAGGTGTGTGTGTGTGGCATGAAGGTGTGTGTGTGTGTGTGTACCTGCTGGAAGGCCTGGTTGAGCTGGCCCTGCTGCAGCAGCTGGAGGACGGCAGCCTGCTGGGTCTGGAAGTCCAGGTGAGCAGAGGGAACTGGCGTCCCTGCAGCAGACCTCATGGCCTGCATGATGGACGAGGTGACCACGGCCTGCTGCTCCTTCATGGCCTGCCCCACCTCGCCCTTCACGATGCGCTGCACCTGGGTCAGGATGGACTCCTGCAAGCTGGGGAGGAGAAGCAGGAGAACCAGATGGAGAGAAAAGAAGGATCCGATGAACTAACCTCACAAACACCATCAGCAAACACAATCTGCAAAACTCAACAAAGCCTGAGAAAAAACAATGGGCTGGTGGTTTCACTAACTGCAGATCTAACTGCAGATTACATCTTTAATGAGCAGATTACATCTTTAATGAGCAGCGAAATCAGAAGGACATTAGTCATTTGCTTTAGACAGAAGCCCTTGTGTTTTTATCTCTGAATCCCTACTCTAAACAGATCTATACCTCCAGAGGCATCCAATATTAACTGAAGGGTTCAATAGAATTCATGTTGGATATTAAGCTCTGGATTAGATTGTTTGTTTCTGCACCACCCCCAGACACACACACACACACACACACACTGCACTCAGGGATTCTCTTCTAGGAACCCCTGATTGTTCTGATTGACCCCCCCACATATTACACACACAAAAAGCGACGTACTTTCCCACGCTCATGTGCAGCTGATGCTGGACCTCAGAGCGGACGTTAGCCGTCACTGTATTGGCCAGCTGGTCTGTCGACTTCTGGAAGGCGTCGAGCATCTGCTGCAGCTGACCAATCAGAGGGTCCCGCGCATCCTGCTCCCGCAACTTCCTGTTTTTAACGTGGTTCTCCAGCTGCTGGATGTCTGTAGAACAGCACGCGTGCACACACACACAGGGGTCAGTAAGACACACACACACACACTGGTGTCAGTAGGACAAACACACACTCCTGGATGCCAAACATCCCCTGTTCAGCCATCTTACATTCATGTGTTCCCTGTTTGAAGCTGTCGTTGATCTGCTGGAACATGGACTGGCAGCCCTTCTCAAACACAGGAAGTACAATGCTCTGGAAAGCATCCTTATAGGCCGCCTGGATGGGGCCCTGCATGGCTTCTGCTGCTGCCCGGCCAATCGCATCTGTCGTGTTCTGGAAAGGGGGAGGATACTTCACGTGACTGTCTGTTACATACGTTACATGATCAGGTAAGTATTCAAAGCTCTGTGTGTGTACATTCTTAGGCTTGAACGTGTGTGTGTGTGTATATACACGTGTGTGTGTTCATGCGCCATCATTCGGCCGGCCCACCTTAGACTTGACCACCTTGCTAACGTTGTCCTTGAGTGCTCCCTCCACAGCGGTCAGCTTGGCTGCTATGGTGCTACTGAGCTGACCGGTCACCGGCTCCAGACTCTTAGAGATGGCTGCAGGAGGAGAGCAGAGGTGGAAGGGAGGAGAGGAGGAGGGGGATATGGGAGAAAGGGGGAGGGAGATGGGGGAGAAAGGGGGAGGGAGATATGGGAGAAAGGGGGAGGGAGATGGGGGAGAAAGGGGGAGGGAGATATGGTAGAAAGGGAGATGGGGGAGGGAGATATGGGAGAAAGGGAGATGGGGGAGGGAGATATGGGAGAAAGGGAGATGGGGGAGGGAGATATGGGAGAAAGGGAGATGGGGGAGGGAGATATGGGAGAAAGGGAGATGGGGGAGGGAGATATGGGAGAAAGGGGGAGGGAGATGGGGGAGAAAGGAGGAGGGAGATGGGGGAGAAAGGAGGAGGGAGATATGGGAGAAAGGGGGAGGGAGATGGGGGAGAAAGGGGGAGGGAGATGGGGGAGAAAGGGGGAGGGAGATGGGGGAGAAAGGGGGAGGGAGATATGGGAGAAAGGGGGAGGGAGATATGGGAGAAAGGGGGTTGGCGAAGAGAAGGAGTGAGGGTTGGTAGAGAAAGGAAAGATCATAAAAAAAGAGTGTAAATCATCACATCTGATAGATTAGACAGCATGCATGCCAACATGCTAAAGGCTAAGCCAGACAGGAAGCAGTCGTACTCTGAGGGACGGTCTTCCTCATCTCGTCACGGATGGTCTTGTCCAGGCGGGAGGAGAGGGAGGAGGAGAGGGAGGAGAAAGAGGAGGACAGGGAGAGGGCTAGCTGCTGAGACAGCTGCTCCTCAAGCTGCTGGTTACGGCTCTGGTTCTCCAACACCACACGCTCCAGCCTTCGCTCTGGGGTCAAAGGTTAAGGGTCACACGGAGAGCGGCTGGGTCAGGGTACAGCTAGGGGCAGGTGTGCCAGCTCTCCAACCCTGTTCCTGGTGGGTGGTGTTGGTTTTTACTCCAACCACACTTATTTCATCTGATCAACACTAGTGACCTGATCCACCAGCTAATCCTGAGAAACAGGTGTGCTCGACGAGTAGTAGATGGGGTGTGAGTGTGTTAGCTGTTAGCGCGGCTAGCAGGTGAGGATACGCTGGTGCTCCTGCTGGCTGGCCAGGGCGTGGTCCACGTGCGAGGCAACGCTGTTCTCCATGTGACCCGACAGCCTCTGCAGCTCCAGACGCAGCTCGGCTAGCTCCCTCTGCTGGCCGCGCAGCAGCAACAGCAGCTCCTCCTGCAGCTCTCCGCCCAGCGCCTGAGGGAAGGGGGGGGGGGGGGGGGGAGACACACGTTAGTACCACATGAGCATATCCATCTCCATGAGGGCTGTGGGGGAGATGAGCACACACACACAGCCATCCCTACCTGATGGTGGTCCAGTTGTCTGGACTGGCACACCTCCCTGAGGAGAGAAGACAACAGTCATCACACGACCAACACCGAGACCACTTCCCGTTCCCCTGACCCTCGACCCCACCCACACGACCCCCCCCTGCCCCCCCCGCCCCCAGAGCTCCTCCCTGACCCTCCACCCACCCCTCGTCCTTCTTGTTCTTCCTCTTCAGCTTGGGTGAGCTGCGAGGGGAGGTCTTCCAGTCCTTCACAGGAAGTCTGTGAGACGAGCGAGCGCCACAGTTCCCCGAGGACGACGCCAGGCTGGCCACCTCGTCGTCATGGTCACTGGGACACACACACACACAGATCAGCGTTTGTGTCGTGAATCGAATGGTGGACTGTTTGTATTTGAGTGCGCGTCTCTGAGTGTGTGGTAAGTATGACAATGTGCTTGTGTGTGTTTGTAAGAGTGTTTGCGTGTGTGTGTGTGTGTGTGTGTGGTTGTAAGAGAGTATGTGTGTGTGGTTGTAAGAGAGAGTGTGTGTGTGTGGTTGTAAGAGAGTATGTGTGGTTGTAAGAGAGAGTGTGTGTGTGTGTGTGTGGTTGTGTGAGTGTGTGTGGTACCTCTGCTCTGCGCTGGCGTCCTGGCTGTCGTTCTGTGTGAGCTGGTAGGAGCGCCGGTGGTACGGAGATGACACGTGCCTGTCCTTCAGATCTTCCCTGGAGCTACAGGAACACACACACACACAGTCAGCACGGACACCGTGTGTGTGTGTGTGTGTGTCGTCCTGCTGTAGGTAAGTGTGTGTTCCTGTAGCTCCAGGGAAGAGATTGCGTGTGCAATCTCTTCAGGAGGTGCATGTATGAGTCTTTCAGAAGGAGAGAGAGGGAGAGACAGAGAGAGAGAGACGAGACAGAGAGACAAAAAGAGAGACAAAAAAGACAAAGAAACGTAGAGACTAACCAGTCTCCCAAGCCGTTGTCTCTCAGACTGTTCCGCGTCTCCCTGGTGATGTCGGGGGCGGCCGGCCAGGGGGCGTGGCTTCCGTTCCCATCCCCCACCCCGGCCCCACCCCCGGCCGCCCCGCCCTCCTGCGACAGGGCGTTCTCCAGCAGGGAAGGGGTGTGGCTCAGCCTGGGCTCCACCTCCCCGGCCCCGCCCAGCTCCGGGGGCAGCAGGGCGTGGTCGGCAGGGGCGCGGCCCCGCGGGGAGGAGGACAGCAGGTGCAGGGCGGAGGCGGCCGAGGCCATGCTATCGGCCATGCTGTGGAGGCTGGGCAGGGCCTCGGGCGCGGCCGCAGCCAGGGAGCGCTGCAGCGTCTGGGACGCAATCTCGGGGATGTCCTGGGATAGGGCGGTGGAGGCAGAGGAGATGACGTCGGGGGAGCGGGCACGGGTGGGGGAGGCCTGAGGGGGGAGGGGGGGCGAGGCCAGGCCCTGGGGGGGGTCCAGGGACAGAGAGGCGATGGGGGGGGTCAAAGACTGGGGGGGGGACAAGAGGGGAGACGAGTTAGATTGAAACCTGGTGGTCTGTGTGTGTGTGTGTGCATACATGTGTACATACGTGCAGGTTGTCCAGGCCAGACAGCAGCAGGGAGCAGCTGGCTCTGGGGCTGCTGGTTGAAGCACTGAGGGTCAGACTGCTGCTGCTGCTCTCCACACACACCTTGTTGCTGCCAGGACTCTGGGTCAGGTCCTCCACAACCCTGCACACACGCACACAAACACTGGTCATCCACGTCAGCAGAAACAGGCACAGTAGATGGGTCGTCACGGCAAAGACTCAAGAGGCAGCCGAAAACGACCACTTAGGAACGTCCAATGAGGTGTCCTTCTAAAGTGCCTTCCCTGCAGACATGCCTGAGTCCTGTGAGGGGCTGGAGGTGTGTGTGTGTCCTACCTGACGGGGGTGTCCGAGTTGCTGCTCATCCCCGTGACGATAGTCAGACTGCTGGCACTGCTGCCTGGCGACGCTGGCACCTGGAGACAAACTAAAACGTCAACCAACCAACCAACCACATCCCGTTTTTGTAACTTTATGCCTGCTATGTGGCTGTTGGGTGGCCTTGTCTTAAGAATGCCATTGCCCAGAATGACCTGTGTTATAACGTGAATATGACAAACAAATCTCTTTGGCTGTGACTTGACAGACGGGTGAGAGACAGGGTGGGGTGAGGATGAGGGAGGGACAGCTGGGAGGGTGTACCGAGGCGCTGGGGGTCATGAAGGCGTCGGGGGTCATCAGTTTGGGCATCGCGCCGCTGGCCCCGCCTCCCGGCGACAGGAAGTCCACAGGAGCAGGAAGTGAGGAGATCTTCGGCAGGTCGCCATGGGAACCTCCTGAGTCTCTGTCGGAGCTCATGGCCTCCACACTTAGGTCTGTCAGGGGGTCAGAGAAACCTGGGGGACACACAGGAGGGTTAACACACAGACACACAACATATGATGGAACTTAAGACAGAGATAAAAACAATTTTCCAACACACACACACACACACACACACAAAGGTTACCTCACACACGCACATGAACCAAACACACAGGAAGTGAGCGAGACAGACACTCACCAAACGCGTGGTGGGAGTCTGAGTGAGGCAGGAAGTGTGTGGAGCCAGAGCCCAGGTTGGGCTGGAACCAGATCTGAACATCCTGCAGAGACCTGAAGACACCACAACATCAGACCTGTGCCACACACACCAACACCTCCCTACCACCACTACCAGAACACAGGGAAAACACACCCATATAGGATATGTATACATAACATTATCGATGTATAGCTATGTATAGAATGTGTATAACATTACAAGACTACAAAGAAAGCACCCTTAAAACCCTGTTAGCATCCAGGTAGTCCTTGTTGCTAGCTGTGGAAACTCACTTGGTGTGGACACAGTAGAGCTTGATCTGGATTCCTGATTTAGACTCCAGGGGTCCCTGGGTGCCCTCTGGAGCAGAACACACACACACGGTAAAGGACATGAATCATCATTGAGGACATTGTCTTGTACATTATGCATATCGGTCAGCTCAGCTTAAATGGTAAAGATCATATAGGGACCACGCACTTACAGTTTGGGGTGGTGGGGGGGTTAGGAAGGAGTTTGGAGGTGGTGGGGGGGGAGTTAGGAAGGAGTTTGGAGGTGGTGGGGGGGAGTTAGGAAGGAGTTTGGAGGTGGTGGGGGGGGAGTTAGGAGGTGGTGGTGGGGGAGTTAGGAAGGAGTTTGGAGGTGGTGGGGGGGGAGTTAGGAAGGAGTTTGGAGGTGGTGGGGGGGGAGTTAGGAAGGAGTTTGGAGGTGGTGGGGGGGGGCTAGGAAGGAGTTTGGAGGTGGTGGTGGGGGGGGGGGAGGGTTAGGAAGGAGTTTGGGGATGGTGGTGAGAAGGAGGGAGGGTACGGTACCTGTGGTCATGCTCTCGCTCTCCTCCACGGGGGGCAGCACCTCGGTGTGCCGCAGGCGGGAGTGAGACACTTCCTGGACCCCGAAGCTGAGGACGGGGTGGGTGAGCAGGAACTCAGACACGGCCGTGAAGCTGGCTCTGCCTCGCTCCTGGTCCTGGAGCAGCTCCATCACGTACAGCACCTGGGACCAGCACACAGGGTTAACACAGTCACAGCACCTGGGACCAGCACACAGGGTTAACACAGTCACAGCACCTGGGACCAGCACACAGGGTTAACACAGTCACAGCACCTGGGACCAGCACACAGGGTTAACACAGTCACAGCACCTGGGACCAGCACACAGGGTTAACACAGTCACAGCACCTGGGACCAGCACACAGGGTTAACACAGTCACAGCACCTGGGACCAGCACACAGGGTTAACACAGTCACAGCACCTGGGACCAGCACACAGGGTTAACACAGTCACAGCACCTGGGACCAGCACACAGGGTTAACACAGTCACAGCACCTGGGACCAGCACACAGGGTTAACACAGTCACAGCACCTGGGACCAGCACACAGGGTTAACACAGTCACAGCACCTGGGACCAGCACACAGGGTTAACACAGTCACAGCACCTGGGACCAGCACACAGGGTTAACACAGTCACAGCACCTGGGACCAGCACACAGGGTTAACACAGTCACAGCACCTGGGACCAGCACACAGGGTTAACACAGTCACAGCACCTGGGACCAGCACACAGGGTTAACACAGTCACAGCACCTGGGACCAGCACACAGGGTTAACACAGTCACACAACACTGGCTGTACAACACAAGGAGCCCCAGTAGCTCCATGCAGACCAAGGCCTTATCGCAGCGAGCTGGGAATCAAATCCGGTCTTGGCTCTTTGCTGCACGTCTTTCCCCCCCCTCTACCTGCCTGCCTTTCCTGTCACAATTCACTTATAATCTGTCTAACAAAGCATGGAAAATACCCTCGAAAATCTCTCTTTAACGGTTAACTGCTTAATCCGTCAATCAGGTTTAACCCGTTAATTAGTAGCGTCACATGACATTTACATTTAGTCATTTAGCAGACACTCTTATCCAGAGCGGCTTACATTAAGTACAGGGACATTTCCCCCAGGCAAGTAGGGTGAAGTGCCTTGCCCAAGGACACAATGTCATTTGGCACGGCTGGGAATCGAACTGGCAACCTTCTGATTAGTAGCCCGATTCCCTAACCGCTCAGCCACCTCACTCCCCATCACATATATGCGATCGTTCGAAAGCGGCCCCCACAGAGTACCGTCACACGTGTGATTCTGAACATTGCAACCGACTATTTTCCGATAGACAAAAACTATATGACAAACGCTATAGTATGGCTTCAAATGCTTCAATTAAGAGGCTAACAAGTAACACTAGCAGGTAGTAGCATTGCTACGAGTATTATGCTAGGTTGCTAGGTAACGGAAGCTAACTAAAGCTAGTTAGCTTTCGTTTTGAAAAAATAACTCACTCTGGTGGAAGCGTCGGTAATATTTAGAACTCCCTCATCTAAATGTTAAGCCACACCATGACATCCAAGACTTGTAATCAAGTCCAGACAGAGGGGGTTCCACAGGTCGGGGCGAGATGATCTGAGTACACAGCAGGCCTCACCTTCCTCTGTACGTCAGTCAGGATGAGGCACTCTGCCGACAGGTCCAGACTAGCCTTCAGGCTGGGCCGCACCGAGGAGTTGAACGGGTCAGGGGAGAACCTGGAACACGGAAGAGTTCAGACTTAAAAACGGGCAGGAGTTCCCACAGTGGAAGAGTCCTGGAGAAGGTTCCAGAAAAAAAAAACGCTTGACCGGAGTTCTTGAATATAACTTTTTGGACTAGTTCTGTCAGAAACCAACAATGAAAAGGGTTCTACAGGAGCGTTCTAGAACAGAGACCTGATGGTCTGCAGGCAGGTCCAGGACACGGTGCACCACATCTTCAGCTCCTGGTTCTGCTCCGCTCCCGTGATCAGGAAGCGCCAGAACGGCACGCTGCAGGACAGAGGAAGAAGAGGGGAGAATGACAGCAGTCCTGGCTGACACCTCAGCGAAGCCTCGTGAGGAACAGCAGTCCTGCCTGACACCACAGCGAAGCCTCGTGAGGAACAGCAGTCCTGCCTGACACCTCAGCGAAGCCTCGTGAGGAACAGCAGTCCTGCCTGACACCACAGCGAAGCCTTGTGAGGAACAGCAGTCCTGCCTGACCCCTTAGCGAAGCCTCGTGAGGAACAGCAGTCCTGCCTGACACCTCAGCGAAGCCTCGTGAGGGACAGCAGCAGCGCTACTCTGGGAGGACGTACTCTGGGTCCTGCTTCTTGTGGTTGTCGCAGAAGAGCAGGCAGGAGAGGGGGTTCCCTCCGTGGGGCTGCCACTCATGCAGACACCTGGAGGAGCAGGAACAGGCCGATAAACACACACTCTACAGGGACGGAGGAGGATTCTTTGAGAGACAGAGGAGAAGGAGGGAGATTAAAAGTCTTGTTACATTGACCTGGGCTGATCCTGGCCCTCGATGTAGATCTGCCAGAACTTGACGTATCCATCGTGGCTGGCAGTGGCCAGGACCGTTCCGTCCGGAGACAGGGCTCCTTCGCTGATTCGCTGAGAGATAAACACACACACACGAGCCAATCAACATCCAGCAGCATCTCGACGTGGTTTAGAAACGGGAGAGACCATGTGGTGGCCCTTACGTCCGTGTGTCCTTTGATGGTGATGAGGCCATCCTTCAGGTCAGCAGCATCCACGGGCCAGCTGGTGGTGTTACTGCGGAGCACATCCAGATCCCACACCTCCGCCTGCAGAGGGAGGGAGGGAGGAAGTGAAAGAGGGAGTGAAAGAGCGAGGGAGGAAGGAAAAGAGCGAGGGAGGAAGGAAAAGAGGGGGAGAGCACGAGAGAGCGAGTGAGAGAGAAAGAGAGAGGGAGAGAGAATGACAGGTGATTAGGGAAGATAACACAAGGAGAGATGATAAGAGGTAAAAGGTGTGTCCTAGCATGTAATGGTGCAGGTGTGTGTGTACCCTGTCCTGGTGCAGCAGTGCCAGGGTCTGGCTGCTGTCCTCGGGGCTGTCATCCTGCTCTTCCTGGATGTAGGGGCACCAGATCAGACGCCTGGTGGAGTTTAAGGGCGTGTCCTCTGGCCGGCGGATGTGGACCACTACCTGGTCTCTGGGGAGGAACAGTTAAGGGCCTCACGGCATAGGATACATCCCAGACACACACACACAAACATACACACACACACACAGACACACAAAGAGGATACAGTATTTTGTTGTTGTGGCAGGTGAGCTGCCAGACGAACAGGTTGCCAGCCTCGTCCACACAGCCCAGCAGGGCTGAGTCCAGGTGAGCAAAGGCCAGGTCAGTGACGGCCCCGGTGAAGCCCTTCAGCAGGGAGCGCTCAGCAGAGCCCAGGCTCAACACCCGGATCATCGCCTGGTTGTTGGCTCCTGACACACAGGACACGCACAGTCACAACACTAGACAAGGACAGGGTCAAGTGTATTGACACCATGTTCATCTTTTTTTATATACAAAGCAAGGTCCAATTTTACAGACATGGATAAAACCTAGTCTTAGACAAAGAACTTTGTCAATGGAGAACTTTGTGGAATTTATTTTACTTTAGGACTAGGCTTAATCCAGGTCTGGGAAATTGGGCCTTAGTGTATATATGCAGATAGGGTTAAGGGTCAGGGGCTAACCCAAACCCTGCGAATCATTAGTATTTCTTTTTTTTCTTCACACTTCTAGAGCATATGGTTTACTTGTTTATAATAGGAAATGGGGGGAAATAAAGTGTTTATACAGAGATCTCAACATAACAATATGCGCCAAGTAAAGCCTGCCTGCTCTGGTATGTGGTTCTATCACTGGCTGTTGTAGAAGCCATTCCTGCCTGGTGATATCATGGCCTGCACCGACTTCAACAACAACACTGCCTCTGCCTCTCTGCACTGCCTCTGCCTCTCTGCACTGCCTCTGCCTCTCTGCACTGCCTCTGCCTCTCTGCACTGCCTCTCTGCACTGCCTCTGCCTCTCTGCACTGCCTCTGCCTCTGCAATGCCTCTGCCTCTCTGCACTGCCTCTGCCTCTCTGCACTGCCTCTGCCTCTCCCTCTCCTAGATGTTGTTGCTGTCCCAGACATCGTTCTCTCATCCTCCTGTTAATGCCGCTCTGGCAGCGTGAGGATGAGCCTGATGCCTTGGGGCACTGCGTCATAGAGGGGCACATTGACGTGACAGACTCAAGTGCTCATGTTAGCTAATGTGCATTATCCCTTCTTAGAGTCAAATGAAAATAATTATAAACAGGGGAAACCATGGATGTAGAAAGGTAGATGGTGCATTTTGACGTGTGGCTGTGTCCACTATATTGGCGCGATCCAGATCTGCTAGTACACAATATGAGGTGTTTACTAAGAGATGCAGGCTTCTGTATGAAAATCTACTGAAACTCGCCAAACTCAGACTGGTTTAGTGTAAACTCAAGCAATTGAAAATGATATTGGTAACCAGTATCTCATTTTTATTCCATGAAATGCAGTTAGATTTATAGAGAAGCCTGCATCACTCAAAACACCCTTCCTAGTGATTGCGACCGTTCCAACATGGCTGACTGGAAAAACGCACAGCAGCAACATACAACAGCAGCCAATGAGATGTCTCTGTCTGATAGAGGAACCACATGATCAATCAGTACACTCACCTCTAATGGCGTACGCCAGGAAGGAATTGGACACGGCAATCAGGTTGCCATAGTAATACTTGTGTTCCCAGTCGTACTTGGCAACAGGCTGGATCTTCACCTGAGGGAAAGGAGAAGACCATCAGAGACTAAAACACAAAGTAGGAAACACCAGCTTACCACACAGTGTCTGACTGTGTGGAAAGAGTGTGTTTAAGTGTGTGTGTGTGTGTGGTAGTGGTGGTAAGTTACCTTGTTGCTGCCGCGGGCTTTGCTGTCAATACTGGAGTCTCTACTGGCCACAATCTCCACATTGTTGGATGTGATGGCAATACAGGTGGAGCCATCATCTCCAGACAAGCAGCTGGAGGGCACAACAGACAACACAATGGCTGCTTCAGACATCAGGGTTCTGGTGTCCAGTCCCACTACGCTCTACATTCAGGTACACAAGCACTTTTTATCCTGCTAGCGTGGGTGCACGCTTCGTCCCGAGATTTTTTTTATTTTTACGCCGAAAAACCCCCCCACAAAAAACAAAGCGTCAACAAACTTGGCTGATGTTATACTGGCGAACACTCACATTATCTGGGCTTCTTGGACGCTTTCTGCAGGCCCTTCCTTCTCCGCCATGGCTGAGCGCTCTCCCGCTCCAAGGAGATCGGCTCCCAGAAGACCGTTCAGTTCACCATTGAACGATGGTTTCCTTTGGTTGTCACTGGATGACGAATCTGGTTGGTAAAAGACGGTTAGGAGAAAACTTTGTAAAAAAGGGCGCCTTGCTAGTTACACGGAACACGGAAAGAAAACGTTGGATAGACGGATCCCCTGACTAAACGGAAAGAAAACGTTGGATAGACGGATCCCCTGACTAAACGAAACAAAAAGGACAAGCACAACGACTAAGTTTCCTTTACGTTGTTCAGGTGGCGTTTGCTCATGCAACATTGACGTGAACCAGCCAGGCAAACAATTTCCGTTGACAATCAATTAGCTACCAAGCTACCATCACTTACTAGTAATAAGTAGCTAAACTGGTTGGCTCCCCAATTTTGTATTGTCGTTATTGAGCTTAACAAGGGAAAGGCCGAGTGTATTAGCTAGCTGGATTTAACTTACCAATGGCGACAATTAACTTTTTTCTACTCAGCCACGAATATCTTTAATATCTGTATTTGTAGTCGGGAAAATTCGTACAAGCGGAGCTGAGACGAAAGTTAACACGTGTTAAGTTTGTTACAACATTCGAACGTGGAACGTTCCAGACTTTATAACAGCAAGCCTGTAAAATCATTGCGCAGTTTTCTGCTACTAGCGACCCAGCCAGGCTAATAACGCCAGAGACTTACTCGCTAAAACAAGCAATGTTAAACGATGCAGCTAGCTAAACGAATCTTTAATTTACTAATTCCTGGGTGTAACGTGAGCATGCACATTGCTTGATAACCCGGCCAAAAATGTGAGAGAAATTTAGGTAGCCAGCCACTGCAACGCTTTAACCCAGACTAGCTTGTTAGCTAGCTAGTCTGTTCATGCGGCCTAATGCACCTCACTTGTCTCCTTTCATTCCCGGGGAACTTACCGGCGCTGTTCCCGGGTCGGTCCAGTTTTAAGATATCTCGAAGGTGCTGGGTGGCACCCTCAATATCTATATTAGAATTGGAAGCCATGTGTCAGGGAAAGGGGGAACTGGGATTTGAGAGGGCAGCAAAATCTTTCTTTTTTTAATTTTATGTCAGTGCTTGCTTCGTTTGCCTCCAAGCTAGTGGCAAACCGTCTAAACTTCCGCTGTGCGTGTTCACGTATTGCCGTCCCCAACGTCAAATGGAAACAGAAAACGCTGTCAACAGCTCCTACTGAACTTTGATTCCATCCTAAACCAGTCGATGTACTATTAAAATTGAAACATATACTCATTAAAACATGCATAACATATCCTTAACAAGCCTTACATTGAAAATGTATACTACATAACGAATCATCTTTAAAAGGAACGGAAACAAAGTTTACAACATTCCTACTTTTCGAGAATAGTAAGGAAACAGACGTTGTCATGCATACATTTTACTAGACTGACCAGATCCTCGAGCAGACATCTTAATCATGAAATGAACAGTTTAATAAAATATAAATGTTAGAAAATATTTCAAAATCAACACTCCCACTTTCAGAGCATGTAAACAAATGACAGGAGGCCGAGGTGCTCATGAATTACTTGATGTTAAGAGGCTGATCTCTACGATCAGTCTTGCTTTACATATTACTTTGATGAAAACAGGTGGTAGTTTGGTGTAGAAAGAAAAGGCAAAGAGACAGGCAGATACAGGGAGACAGAGGAAACATGAGTTGACATCTTCATTAAGAAAATGTGAAGGTTTTATTGTGTATGGCGGCCGTTGTAACGATAGATAACTGTGAGCAGACAGGGTAACAGTGTCATCATCCTCATACGGTTCTCCAGGGAGCACCCAGACTTGACCATGAACAGAAACCCAACCTTCAATGAGAGCAGAGATGCAGTAAAATACACTAAGGCAAACTGATAAAAACACACAAGGGGTTAATAATAGAACACAACTAGAGAATAGTCTGAAAGTGAACTAAAAACAGGTCAAGTTATTAAGTTAACAGCAGAGTCCAGTAGACTGGTAGGCGCCGGTAAGCTGCTGTTGTTGGTGTCGTCCTGGTCCGGTGTGCACAGAGAAGCTCCCAGCATCATGCAGGTCAGCAGAGAGGCAGACAGACTGGTCAACCAGCTCTCAGCAAAGGAGCACGTATTGTTTCTGTTGGGCAGGCCGGTTCCAGCCCGCGTAGGATTCTGGGATTGGAGTCTAAATATCCGGTGTTGTTATGTCAAGACGGGTGCAGACGAGGTAGAGGGGGGGCTGGAGGTCTGCTCCACTCCTGCCCCGCCCTCCCAGGTCTTCCTGCCCGCCTTGGGGGGGGCGGGGCTTATCCAAAGTTGTGCAGAGCCAGCCTGAACATATCATTGGTGCATACCCACGCATCGTTAATGTTCTTCAGGATAAAACACTGGTGGAATCCTATGACAGGGTCATCGTCTGCCTGGATATAATACATACAACATACACACACAAATACAGACATTTGAATTTAATATTTATTCCACATTAGTAGAACAAGTAGTTTGAAGGTTGGTACATCTGTGTCAATGGCTGGTATAGTGTAGGGGGACTGTTTGGGTTATTTGAATTAACTTTCTAGGGCTTGTTTCAATTGTGTCTCAACAGAGGTTACCAAAGGTGAATCCAGACCACTGAGTGAAAGCAAAAAAAAATTACAAACTTAAATACATAAAACTCCAGGGTCTGTCTGAGATCCTCCCCACCCTTGTATTAAGGAGTATGTGTGTCATTAGTTGAAGTACACTGTTTATTCCATTTCACGCACACCATCCATACATGTTTGACCTTGGGGGAGCACTGAACTTGAGGCTTTTAACATCATCACTGGCAAGTATAACAATTCCAGTTAATACAAATTCCTTATTGTTATTTAGTTATGATTTAGTTTAGATATGTGAAACAAGAAAACTTGAGGGTAGGTCACTGCAATGTTGTGGTTTTCAGCATGAAATACAACACTGGGCAAATTAGCTGGCCGATTGGCTATCAAACATTAGCTGTACACTGCTAGGCTATTTTATTACAGGGTCAAATTAATGTAACCCCCTTAGGAAAATAATGTTATAGTCAAGGTGCTTGTATAAAATAAGAGTAGTTTACGTACCTTTAGCTGTCCTACAACCATACTCAGGATACAGCTGTCTGGGGTGGGCTGGTGGTCCTGGGCTGTTATACTATGGGCAATTTTTGTAAAGGGGAGAGTCTGGGGATGAAAAATAAACAAAGATCATAAAGACAATACTTAGATCAAGTACTCAAAACCAGACCACCTCTGAGTCTTTTAGACTTTTAGTCATGGATTGAAGACGAAGACCTGGAGAAGGAACACTAAGTAGAGTTTTTTGTTCCTGTTTGAGTTTACAGTGTAATAACTGACCGCAGTGGGCTAAAACAAACTGTCCCAGTTTGAGACAAATCTTCAGCTCAGTGCTGTTGTCCTCGCTTATGCATGTGGTTGCCACGGTGTGTAAGCCATCTAATACACCAGATCAAATCAGAACGGGACTCACTGAGAGCTTCTCGACAATCGCTGCTTTTCCCTGGAATTGCTGTCCCTCCCACGTCAGGCATGACGCATCAATCTGGCGGGAGAGAGAGGGTGTTAGGAGACACTGAGGAGGGAGGTTAGTGTAGAGCGGGGCTCCCCAAACTACAGGCCCGCGGGACGAATATGGCCCACCCACACAGTCGGACCGGCCCTCTGAACAATGCCAGAGACATGTTTTTAAAATTGAATTTTAAATAGGCCTGCATGTTTTAAACATATAACTGTATTTGATCATGAAGGTTGGCTTCCAAACTAAAATGTCCCTTAGCTATGACCTATTAAAAAGTCCCTTAGTTATTAACTATAATTATTAACATAAACAAATCATATAACGTTCCATTGTGATCGAGCAGGTGCATGCGAGCCAGCAAGAAAATCCGGCCCATGTAATTTTCTGTTACAGACCAACCCAGTCCCACATTAAAGAAAGGACAAATGATCTGGCCCTCGCAGAAAAAGAGTAACGATAGACAACAAAGAGTGGATATGCAAAGAAACCCTAGACAAGACCAGTGACAGTACAGGTGGTTCTTCTTGTTCAGGGCTCAGTTACGTGTGTATGTGAGCTGTGAGTCATATCTGGTTGTTCATTTTACAGAACGAACTGAGCTGCCAAGAACCAGCGGACATCCAAACAATGCCTGTCATGCCACAAGCTCAGTCAGGAATGTTTGGAGCCTGGATGACAATCGGCATTATTACAGAACTTCGAATACATGTATTGCACTTAGTAGGCTTGAAAAAGCTAATTTGAATTAAATATATCTAAAAAACATTAAACATATCCAGCAAATGAATTCAGAACACATAGTGAAGTATGACTGGAGGGTAGGTAGGAGGACAGGAGGAAGGTGTTCTTAATAGAGAGCTGAAGACAGCAGCGAAGTCGTGCTACTGTAGCTACTGTTGGATAGAAGTTCTACACCAACAGTAATGGAGACACACAAGCGCATACATCTGAGAATGACAGATGCTGTTGATACTATGATAGGCACATAACACGCTCTATACTTACATATATTGCTCCAAGCTGGGTCCTGTCCGTGTCGAACAGCTGGTAGTAGTGCTGCACAAAGCTAGACCCTATCTGCTCCCAGATTGGCTTGTCCCCCATCCTGAATCTCCCAGCGACTCTCACTATGGACAGACAGACGCATAGACAAGAGACATATACAAGCCGGCAGGACAGAAGGAGACGGAGTCACACATAGACACAGGTAAAAGTTGAAACACAGATAAGACAGGTCAGTGGAAACCAGAGATGCCTCGAGGGTACTGGTCATTCACAGTTTTCTATTAAACTTCAGTTGCTAGCATGTAGAAACGCCTCTTTTGAGTGGCAAACGGACAGTGACAGAGTGAGTCATGTGGCTCCAACTTTCGGCAAGGCAAGCACATTCAAATGTTGGCAGATACAACTAGCCCGACCCTAGCCGAACAGAAACCCCACCTGTCTGACCACCATGCTGACTACCATTGGTCTATTCAAAGTCTATTCAAAGCCAGCCAGCCAGGGCTAGGCTAATATAATGTTTAGGGTTCACATGTTATTTTAGCAGCTGATTTGCCATCGTCAGCTAGCCAAGTGCTAACCTAATGTTAATAGGCGGCAGCAACGCTATTAAATGTCTAAATATCAAGCAGTTACGAAATAAAATGCTATTTGATGTCGGGGTTAAAACATTTCTCGTGACAACCAAAATAATTCTTTGGCACGTGCTATTCTAACTGAGTACTAAAAATACTCTACTCAAATATTATTGCCTGCCTGTTCCTTTAGACGGGGCCCGCTTCCAGACAGCATAGGCGTGTCCTAGCACTTTTAGCCGGGCCACCACATTTGAAAAAGGTTTAACGCACAAGTCTGTTTAAATGTAACACGTAGATACAGTTACTTGACGACTAAAATACCCTCATTCAACAAACCATGAAATGCTTTAAAGAAACTTACCGCGGATCTAAACCTTTCCCTGGTGCCAGTTATGGCGATTACTCCAGTTCACTAGCGTCTGTGTTAAAGTACGCATGTCTAAAACGTTAATCTGCCCCGTTGGTTTGTTGGAATTGTAGTCTTCACGTCCAGTTTTGCCCAGAAACACTCACTGTCTTTTTTCTTGATTAATAAAACCTAATCAGAAAACTGATTTTACATTAGCGGTATTTGCCCACAACCGATATTTTGACAACAACCAATATTTTGACCAGTGACATTGATGTCACCACACTTCTACAGACAATTTGTTTCAAGTTTAGTAGTCTACCCATGAGACCAGGGGCGTCGGGTTTGTTTTTGAATGTAGATGAGACAGCGTAATTTTTTTTAAAAAAAGCCCATGTATATCAGCGGATTGCAGCTCATTTTCTTAATAAAAAGTAATGGCGACAACGTTTTCTAAAAGCTAGTGGGACATGACTCACTCATGCATAACAGGACCTGCGCCCCTGCAGAGGAAACCTGAGCATCATTCTCAATGATCAAATTCAACTTGAAAGATACAGGCGATGCAAGATTTTAATGTTAAAGTAAGGCTTTATACTGACACCAAATTACAGCAAAAACATACAACTGGATCCCAGGTTGCCACACATGCTGTCCGAAGACTACAAAGAAGATGCACTATGCCAGCTTGTCTACAACTACTCTCTAAGACTGCCGTGTTTTGATCAGTGGGGTCTAGTGCACGTTTGTGTGTGTGTTTGTGTGTGTAAAGCCCAATGTGGAAATATCAGTCCTGTGGTGTCTGAACACCAGCCCTGGTGACGTTAGCCACCAAGAGGCGCTGAAGAAGCTGCTCTGTTTCGACTGGCGCTGTCTGCTTCTCTAGCTGCTCAGGGGTACACTGGAAAGCCATGGTCAGGTTCCAGTCCAGAGTAGTTGAGTCCAGAGAGGGGTCAATGCTTCTGAAGGCTGACCTGAGGTCTGCCACAGTCAGCTCCCTGGCAATAACAAGCACGAATGACATCACTGCAGTCATTAGCATTTAGAAATGAACATTGAAGGCTCGCTGTGGGACAACAAGTGATTGTCGTGTGTGTGAAATATACATACTCTCTGCCCCCTAACTGTGATTTCAGCTGGCTGACGTACTGCTGTTTCTCCCTTTCTGACTGCCTCCTCACCAGAGTCAGGAAGTCTCTGTGCTTCCCATCAGAGTCCTGGAGGAGAAACAACACGGCCGCTTTCACAGTGTGGACACCAGAGGTCATCTATGTAACCCGACATGGAGCTGTGAGGTTCTTGAGATGCAGAAGTCAGAGGTTAGGTATGTCGAAAAGCCAGGTTAAATACAAGTGTGTTTGGTAGGAGATTCAGAGAACACATGTTTGGGGCAGTGGGGAATCTCACGTACATACTCGTATTTCAGATTGTTTGTGTTGGAGGGACGGGTATTCGGGTTTGATCGGTTAGGTTTCGTAGCTGTCCCCTTGCCATGTCACAAGAATTTCACTTTACAGAATGACTTTGTGTTAGAAACTGTGTACATGATAATGCATCGCTGTGACTCTGGGTGGTGTATAGACCTCCATTAAGAGCTTCTGGTAGTTGATAGTGCCAATGCTGCTGCTGTCCTGTTCCTGCTGGGCGACAGACAACATCTCCTCTACATCCAGGTCTGTCTTCAGGGGAAAGGCCATCCTCAGGGCCTCCCTGGAACACAGCACAGAGCTCTCAGCACGGGGTAGCTGCCTACTATAGCAGAGCGCACAACATGCTACAGCGACGCAAAATTGTTGTTACGCATCAATCGCATGCGGTGAGTGAACATGTTACCGTGATTGGTGAAGAGTATTTTGCAGGCGTTGTGTTGTGTTTTATAGATAATGTTTACCTGAACTCCTGGAGGGTTAGTGACCCGCTCCCGGAGGTGTCAGTCTTAATCAGCACCTTCAACAAGTTAGACAGCAGATGTGTCTGCCCATGGTATACACTCTCATCCACCTGGTAACACAGAAATCACCCATGGCAAATTAAACCAAAAACCTATCAAATAACATGCAACATGACATGGAGATTATTCTGGCATGACTCAAAGTGTCTCTCACCTTCCCCGTGAGAATAAGGTAGAACAGGTTGATGACATCATCATTGGAGTGCTGGTGGAAGGATTCCATCAGACTGTAGGCCCAATCTCCTGCTTGCTCCCTATGCTGTCTCTCCAGGTGCCTGTGCAGAAACTCACCCAGGTCACTGCTCTTGTCACTCTGCGCGCGCACACACACACACACGCACACACACACACACATCCACACACACACACACCCACACACACAATAGGAAACTGTAGCTCAGCTGGAAACATGCATGACAGCGGTAACAAGGCCGACTAGTGTAACAAGTTTAATAGGACGTGATGATTCACCTTCTCATCCTCAGTCACCTTCTCCTTCCATGCCTCCCTGATGACTCTGTGAACGTCAGCCTTCTGCAGGTGCAGGTTCTTCAGATTGCCTTCGTAGCGTAGGTACACCGGCACTTCAGCACCCCCACCCTGAACACAACCACACACACAGTGAATCCAAAAGACCCATTTTGGCACTTGATTTGAATTCACGAATATTCACCATCCACAGGGATTCAAAACAGACGTTTGAAAACTGTCTCTGACACAAAAGATCTGTCTCCTTCTCACAACCAAGCTGCCTCTTGCAGTTTGAACAGAGATGACTTTTATATGAGGTAGGATTCCTATCCATAAGAAGAACTGTATGTACCAACACTAGAACACATGTATCCAAAATGTGTGTCTAACTGTATGAAGGGATTGAGGGTAGAGCAGGTTTTACCAGTCCAGTGAAGAATTCTTTCGGCTCTGATGTGTTTCCCACTAGTTGTTCTAGAAGGATCTCAAGCCTCCTCTGACTTGATTGGTTGTGACTCAGCTCTGCCCAGCGCTCAGCCCCTCCAACCGCCTCTACACACAATAAGCACAAGATGAACTTCAGGCTGTTGCATTTCACAAGTCGATGCAGTAACAATCCCTCAGCAAACACCAAATCATGGGCAGGGGTGGCAAGATGTTGTGTGTGTGTGTGTGTGTGCATGTGTGTCACCTGCACACTTGTTCCAGAGCGGCCTGGGAGTTGAGCTCTTTCTGAAACGGTCCAGCTCGTTCTGCAAGCCATCTCTATCGGAGGTCATCTGCCTGTGCAGCTCCAGCAGGGTGTCGTACTCATGACGCATCTGCTCGTAGTCTGCTTGCAAAGTCTCTATCTGGAGAGCAAAACAAACCCACCATCAGCACTTTACATGGCCTAGCAGGATACAGAACAGTGCTGGTCAGTACTTCAAGTAGGACTGCCGTGGGCGTGTGTGTCAATACAATAAGTGTAGGCCGAGCCTGAGTTTGTAGAATCAATTGCTTAAAATATTAACCCTGAAACCCAGCGTCAATTACTTAACCTCCAACGAACACTTCATCAACATGTCTTTTAACCAAACATGAACCGTTTCAAACGTCCAAATCAACATGCATACCATTGTCTTGGTAACATGAACTAAATCTCTGTGTATCCGTGTTCATCCATATGAAATGGCTTTTAGTTGCAGATTTACTAGAGACTTATTTCATTTCGATTCATTCATAATATTCACACCGGGTTACAAACATGTACTGTGTTTACCACATTGTGTATGAGTGTTTGTATATGAGTACTTTTATCAGGCTCTCATGGTGTGTGTGTTCCAGCGACTCCCAGTCTCTCCGAGGGACCACGTCTCCGTACTCTGCATGCAGACGGTTGAGCTCCACCTGTGCTCTGGTCAGGTCCTCTCTGCACACCCTTAGACACAGCTCCACCTGCACAGGGTCCTTACTCTCCAACTCTGGCACAGGGAAAGACAAGGGTCACCGCTGATGTGACTCTTGTTCAAATGCATTTCTCACATTTAAGTACACACAAAGCCTCTCATCAGGCCTATTTTGACAAACCAGACCACAGTTGGACCAGGTTATCAAAACATGCTATTCAAACACCGTAGATGGACATGAATTCATGTCAATATTCATTGAATGTTTTGGAGGAGTTCAAAAGATGATTTGGGTACCACTTTGCTGCTCCTCGTCTGCCTCCTGCTCCTCCCCTCCACAGCTCGTGCTGCTGAGGTTGGTGATGAGCAGCTTCCGGGCGTCTCTCTCCTCGCGGTACATCAGGTACTGGGCTGCCAATTCATCCTGAAGACTGCTCACCTGGAGCAGGAGAGCGCAAGCCAGAGCGTTATCCAAAACCAGAGACATTCTGAGAGTACGGAGCGGAACAGAAGGTCTGGTCGTGTTCGTACCTCTGCCCGCATGGCACAATGCTTCTCCTTCATGTTCTCCATGACCTTCTGCAGACGGAGGCGTTCCTGTTTCAGAGCTCGGATCTCCGACCTCTCCTCCTCCCTCAGACCCATAATCCTCCTCTCACACTCCTCGGACACCATCACCAGCCTGGCTCGCAGCGGCTGCAGCTCACGCACCTGGTCCCGCAGGTACGCTGAAGATAAACCATTCTGGTCATGCACACAGTCTTATACTGGTACCATGCAAGTAAACACAGCATGTGATAAATCAACAAGTGATTTATTTTTAGGAAGTTAACTCGCTATAACTGCCGTATGTTAGCTATATGCCTGAAGTGTGTCTCCAAGTACAAATACCTGCACAGCAATGTGACCCACCTAATGTAACCTCGTATTCATTCTTAATGGCAGAGAGAAGAGGCTTGTATGTTTTGAAGTCCTCAATGAAGCAGTCAAAGACTTCTCGGTAGGCCTATTTTAAATAGGCACAGAGGCGTTAAGGTTGCAAGATAACAGGTGTACAGGTTTGTATGAGGGTTGGTGTGTGGTGCACATGGGACCTGTAGTTTTCGCTCCTGTACTTGGGGTGCCTGAGGGTCAATGGCCTGCAGCTCCCTCCTCAAGTAGCCCTCTAGCTGCTGGAGAAACTTTGGCTTTGCCACCTGTCCACCAAACTCATCACCACATCTACAGGTGCAGAACAGGACTCTAGTTATTATATTTTAAAAGCATATTTACAGATACTTTCCTATTCATAATCTACATTGAGGTAAGTGTAAATTGTATTTCTATAGCCCTTTTTAGAAGCCATATCACAGAGGGCTACACATATGCCCATTAGAACTGCACCCAAACCAGCCTAAACCCTCGAGGATATCTGTCTGACTATTGATTACATGCTAGATTAAAAAGTGCATGGCTTACACAGGTCCAGTCCAAGCACAAGTGACTGAACCAGACAGACTGTAGTTAGATGGTGCAGACAGATTAGTGTTATGATGCATTCATTCAGGTCAGGTTGGTGGAGTCAGTTGAAGGTTCTGTTAGGGGTAGACAAACTAGTGGTTTACCCGTGGTTCCTGATCTTGCCCCCTGCCCCATGGGTCCGCCCACTCTGCACCAACTGGGAAGCGATGTGGGCGGGCCAGGTGGATAAGTAACTGGATGTCCAGTTCACCTTTCAAGTACAGTACACACAAACAAACACATATTGATCCTGTTTCAAAGCACATATTGTACAAAAGGCTTGGCGAGCTGGATAACTGACATATCATAAGTATATTTGTTGAGCCAGATAAACAAGGTAGCCTGCCAGCTAGCAGTAGTATTACTCTGGTAATAGATGCTGTGCGTTTGGCTGCACCTCTTTCCTCCGCTGTCAAACGTGTTTTACCCTGGCTAGAGCCGCTGTCCCGCTGATACTTACACGATTGTCTGAAAAAGAGAAGAAAACGTAATCTTACCCCACCCCTCTTACTCGTTGGCTAGTTGTTAGTCTAATGCTTGCAATGCTTCAAGCATTGGTGGCTGGTGCACTAATAGTGTAATTCACTTGCCTTCCTGGCACTGATATAGGTGGTAATCTTGTTTCTTTCTGTGTCGACATCTGAAAATGTTGGTTTGAACACTAAATTAATTAATCGTAATTATATCTCATAACTTTTCGTATTTATTGGCTTGCAGGTCGCTTGTATCAGTGGCTTGACTTTGTGCGTCAACTGTGTTTTGTTTACACAACGTTGTCATGGACACGAAGGACCCCAGAAAGGACCCACATAGTAGCCCATGGTACTCCGGATCAATGATTAAAACTGTAAAGGCAAACAAAACCTTTCAGATGTGGAAATAATTTTTTTTTTTCACCTGGACCGCAATACAATCAGATGTTTTTTGCAGAATGACTTACGGTTTTGTTAAGTTAATAGACCTAGACATACCCGCGGCGTTTGTAATTTGTTTACATCTACACATTTCTCATTCCTGTCACCCATGTTTTATTTATTTTATTTGTATTATTACAATATTTACAAATTGATTGTTTCAGGGTTGTAGTGCTTGAAACACATAGCCTAACGCAACTAAATAACAAACACAAATATTTAATATGCTGCATGTCATTAAGTTTGTCAAGTTATCTCTAAATTGACAACGTTGGGGGCTTTTGAGAAACCCTGTCACGTCCACCAAAATGTACAGTAAATTAAAAAACCTCTAAAACTACATGTCCTAGCTTCCTCTTTATAGAAAATAACACACGAGCGATAGGTGGTTGAGGGCCCTGTAGTTGATTCGTGAAAGCTCGCTAGTGGACGATCTTGGTATTAAACTACACTACCCACACTTCACGTTGACTACAGTAGCGACAGAACGTTGGTTATCCGGGGATATCACACCACTGCTGTTTCTCTCAGTCCATCTCACTCTCACCCAGTGTCAACGGACTGACAAGGCATAGAAAACAAACCAAAAGAAGACATCTCACACCGACAATGGCAGAGCTTGGAGCGGGGAGCCTGCTGTTAGGGGATCCTGCTTTTAACTACCAGGAGCACGAACTGAATGAACGATTAAAACGACTCTATCCGGCCGTGAACGAGGAAGAGACCCCGCTACCCCGATCTTGGAGCCCCAAGGATAAATACAGTTACATCGGGCTTTCACAGAACAATCTGCGGGTCCATTACAAAGGTAGCTAACTTTACACAAATGGCAACAAGTACATCATTTGGAACGTTGGCACGGGGTCTCACTTTAATATGCCATGTACTTTGAGGGTCAAAAGCGTCGTAGATATCTGACTGTATCCGATTAGCTATGTGTGTGCAATCTGCCAGATCTAGTTTGAGCTGCCTCTACGTCCCTCTTGCTTTGTTTCACAAGAGGAAAGAGGAATGCCCAAATGGTTGAACTCGAGAGCTAACGTTTATCATGACAGTATTGAAGCACATTCGTTTCTCAAGCTAACCTTCAACATCACGGCTTTGTTGTGTGCAGATATATTTAACTACCATATTCTGCATCTTACATAAGACGTGTTTGTAATCGACATGTTACGATTTATTTGCAACGTTTGCCATACTTTATTTGGTGGCTACCGCAGCTTCAATAACACGACGCATTGCCACTGGTCAGCATTGGTTATGGTTGCCAGTTAGCTAGCTAGCAATGTTTCTAGCTAAGTGACAAGCAACTATCTGGTGAAGAACTGCAAACCTTCATTTGGCTAACGTTAGCCACCTAGCCAATAGCTAGTAAGTTACGCTAGCTCTGCAAAACTAGATTGTCACTGATAGCTAGCTTATGTTTTGAAAACAGGTCAATGGTTTAGCCAGCTAGATGGATGCAGTTATATCTGTCTTAAATCAATATAGCTAGCTCTACAAACAAACATATCCTATTTTTTTTATGTTGAGGCTGACACAAAACATGACATTTTAATTTGCGAAAACATCACTTGACCTGTTAATTGATGTTTGTTAACGTGATATGAAATTGTATAATAAACCATGGCACATTTTGTAGGAGGGTTCAGTTAACACATTCTGTATGTTGGTTCTAGAATGGGTGAATCATTTTTCACGCGGACTGACGGGTAAGCTCTCGACTATTAGATGGATTCCACTGAGATCTTTATGGACTCAATAGCACAGCTCCCTGTCTGCCATGTCTAGCTAACCTCCCCAGCTGCAGCTACTGCGAGGGAGGAGGCCGCGGCCCGCTGGCAGTTTAGCAAAATTACATACAAATCAGATGGTGTCTCGTTTACACTGAGATTGACATGGCTGTATAATAACGGATTATAGAAATGCAATCCTACTGAAAGGGCGCAATGTGTATGATAATTAGCTGTCACATACGATATCCCCTATTTGATAGGCGTGTTGTCATTTATCAGAAAGCCTGCTCTCAGTGTATGCAGTGGCTGTGTGTCTTCCACCAGCGGACCATGTCCTGCAGCCCTGTGTGAACTAGCATTGCCATGGAAAGCACTGTCTGACGTGATCCTTCAGTGTCATATACCAGGTCTTTGAACAGTATTATTATAACAGAGGATTCCTAAATACTTATAGACTATTGATGTGTAGGCTATTTAGTTTTTGAAGCATTCTGGTTGACATCAGGGAAAACATTGGCTGTGCTGGATCTTAAGTTCAAGGTACTCAGGGTTAGGCTCATTTCTTGATACAAAACTAACAACCCCTGGTTTCAAAGGCTTCTGAATAAGTGGATGGTATATAGTGTTTGTGGGGTTTGCAGTTTAGCTGTGATTGTATCTGTGGGGTGTGGACACATTTTCCATGTTCAGGCCCTGTGTCTATAATTCAGTGGCATATATGCCAATGTCTCGACCAGGCTGTAGGAATGTGCTGTAAAAAAAAAAAAAAAAAATACATATGAATTCTTTAAATAATGTAGCCTAAGAGTGCATATGTAGGTGAACAAGCCTGTTTCTGTCAGTGGGCCACAGAGTCTGTAGCGTTGTTGTAAGAGAGAAGGTGTAACTGCTTTGTATGCTGTTCTGTTCAGCCCGTAGCTGTTGTCTCTCAGACAGATGACCTGTGACCCCGGCATAGGGAGGCTTGCTGGAATGAACCTTGCCTCAGTGGGTCAATGTTGTGCTTTCTTAATCAATTCCTCTAATCTCATAGGCTGTAGCTACAGGGAGCAGGGTAGTTTTACAGGTGTGTGTGTGTTGGGGGGGATTAGGGAGGCATCAGGGAGCAATGTCTTGACTTAAGAGTTGGGTTAAGAGTTAGGGTTGCTATTGGGTAGGTGTAGCAGTGAGGGATTGATCAATGGATTGAATGATTGATCAAATTAAAATAAAAGGATTAGGGTTTGACTTCGGTTTGGTAAAAAAAAAAAAAAAAGGGGTAGGGAAGCGGTCGTTAGAACAATTCAAACAAACCGTGTTATGAATTCTGCTCCTGTGAGTGAGAACGGGATTGAGTGAGCCAGAGCTTATGTCTCTCTTGAGAGCTGTTGTGAAGCCTGTGTTGTGAGGGGGAGTATTAATAGCTGTAAGTGTGTATGCATAGGCTACTCCATTTCACATGGCTATTTGTCTGTGTGCTGTATTCCTGTCAGCTGTGTGTGTGTGTGTGTGTGTCAATTTGTAAGGTGGGTTAGTCCTGATGGTTGTGTGTCTGGTCATGGAGTGCCCGTTGAGGTTTTGGTTACAGACAGACAGTGGGGCTCTATAAATAGCAGCGGAGTGCAGCAGTAGAGGCATCCCAGGCCTAATCAGAGCTGGTGATACTACACACTGCTGGTCCTAATGAGGGCACCAGCACTGCACTGGCTGCTCTCTGGATTTAGCTAGCGTGATCATGAACATGACTGTATTGCTAACTTCCACAGAGGTACTGTGTGTGTGTGTGCGTGCGTGCCCATGCTTTGGGACAGTGTTCAGTGTGTGGTAGTGTACGTCACATAAACTTGCCCTGTCACACTCTGCCCTAGCCCCGAGGTGTCCTGTTAGCAACCAACTAGAAGGGTTAGGGTTACGCACGCACACACACACACACACACACACACACACAGACACACACACACAGACACACACGTGGGGTTGGCTGAGCGGTGCATGTGGCAGCAGGAGTGAGAGGACAGTTATGACCTCACTACTTTGACCGTGATGTTGGTTTAGGCAAGTTGACCTTTACAACCTTGTTTACTCACCGACACTGGGTGACTGATCTCCACTGGAGTGGTGGAGAAGACGTGGATCTCAGAACAGAACCGGGAGTGTCGGCGTGTTCTACAGCGGATAAAGGGAGTTGTATTGTGTTCTAGGACAGAACTCTGGGGTGATACTTTGTGTTCTAGGTCAGAAGTCTGGTGTAGAAGTGCGTTCTAGGACCGAACTCTAGGATAATGTTGAATATTGTATAACGGAACTCTTGACAAGGAGCATGTTCTATGACATCATTGTGGGGTGGTAATGTTCTAGAACAGAACTTTGGGTTGTTAATGTTCTAAAACCAAACTTTGAATGGGTACCATGTTCTAGAACAGAACGCTGAGGTGTTAACATGTTCTAGAACAGGAAACATGTGGCCCTCAATTGCCAATTTCACTGCTGTATGACGTGTTTCCCAATAAACATATGTGAAACGACATGTTCTAGAACAGAACTCTGGGGTAGCAGCGTGCATCGTAGAAAGTCGCCCGTGTGTTCTGGAACATGTGGGACGAAGGCGGTGAACGCGGTGCGTGTACCTCAGGTACTGAGCGTTCCGTCTCCTCTCGCCACGTCACAGCCCTCCCTCATTGCTGCCATGTGCTCCTCTCGTAGGCCACGGGAAGAACCACAAAGATGCGGCGTCCGTCAGAGCCACCCACCCCATCCCCGCCGCCTGTGGCATCTACTACTTCGAGGTGAAAATCGTCAGCAAGGGACGCGACGGGTGAGTTGACTTCGGCCCCCCGCACACTCCCAGTAACCCACCAGTTAGCCCCTGTAGGCTGGAACAGTGACCCAGTTGTTGATCTGGTGTGATGCGTGGTGATGATGATAATCATGCTGCTGTCGTTGTGCAGGTACATGGGGATCGGTCTGTCTGCCCAGGGGGTCAACATGAACAGACTGCCTGGTGAGTAGCAGAGGACTAGGAGGCTGGCCTGGTGGCCTGGCTGTCAGTGTGCTGCTGCGACAGAGATCAGGACATGCCCAGACTTGTTACTGATCCTTTGTAGTGAGGGGAGAGGAGATAGATTCCGTGAAGTTTTATAGAACATGCTACGACTCCTCAACGACACTCTAGATCAGCGGTTCTCAACCCTGTTCCGCAAGTACCCCCTGTCCTGCACGTTTTGGATGTTTCCCTGCTTCAACACACCTGATTTAAAATGAATGGTCATTAGTAGGCTTCTGCATAACTATGTAACGACCCATTTTTTGAATCAGGTGTGTTGGAGCAGGGACATATCTAAAACATGCAGGACAGGACAGTGGGTACTTGAGGACCATGGTTGAGAACCACTGATCTAGATAGTCTTTTTCAGATTCATGAATAGAAACGAGGGCTGGGAACGGCTGTGGGGGGGGGGGGGGGGCTTCAGACCGCGTCACGTGACGCAGCAGAAAGCAGATTTACACAGGGCTGATGTCGCTCTGGGGTTGTCGTGGCAACCCTCCCATTGTGGCCTTGTGGCCTACCTGAGCTAGGAGACTGTGGACTCATCCAGCCAATTCTACACACACACACTCACCCTCTCTCTCTGCATATCTCTTTGTCAGTATGTCTGTGACACAAAAGTTCGAGAATGAAGTGGAAGCGTGTGTGCATGCATGTGGGAATTGACTTGCGCACGTGGTCGCAAAATATATTATTTTGCGACATTCTAGTACATGGTGAAGAGATTACACTTGATTGCATTGCGGTGTTGTGTATGCCTGTGTGCGATTTTTTTGTGTATATGATTGAGTGTGTGTGTGTGTGTGAGAGTGCAGGCTGACCTCAGTGTGTCTGATCCCATGGTGGAGGCCTGCCATTTCATCTGCCTGTAGGAGCAGTGAGCGGGGCTTTAGAGGCGATATCCCTGTCAGCAGATTAATCTAATACTGCCAGTTCACACAGGACCCATATCCCGCTCGCTCTCCCTCTTGTTGTCACCCTCGTCACACGGGCCTGTCTGGCTGACCGCGCGCTGACATGCAGAATCGTTCGAGCTCTGGCCCTACAAGACCTGTTCTGTTTATAACACCGTCCTCGCCGGCACTGCCTGGGAGGGTTGTACCTCCTGTCCCTACCAGCAGTTTATCTTAACCACACACGCACACAAACACGCAACAACCCAAGAGTATTTATGCTGCACTGGTTGACTATGACTCACCAGGGTCATGTAGTCAAGTCCAGCTCCCCCTGTTGGTCACCCAGAGTACTACACAGTGGAAACAACAGCAGGATAGCAGAAACAATAGATAATTCAACTTTAGCCCACATAATGTATCTATGTGTTCTCTCTCCCCTAAATTACAATCTTTTCTGTGTGCGTGTGCGCTTCCAAGGTTGGGACAAACACTCGTACGGTTACCACGGCGACGACGGGCACTCCTTCTGCTCCTCAGGGACGGGCCAACCGTACGGGCCCACCTTCACCACGGGCGACGTGATTGGCTGCTGCGTGAACCTGATCAACAACACCTGCTTCTACACCAAGAACGGCATCAGCCTGGGTCAGTTCTGCTGCCACGCATGGGCCGGTAGCACCGCAGTGGGAACAGACACACAATCTAGAATAGCATCAACGATCTAGAATAGCATCAAGGATCTAGAGTAGCATGAAGGATCTAGAATAGTGTCAATAACATTCTGATGGCTGCTTCACTGCTCTGGAATCTGGATCTCACCTGCCTGTGTGTGTGTGTCTGTGTGTGTGTGTGTCCTGCAGGTGTTGCCTTCACAGACCTCCCAGTGAGTATTGTGTATGGGGTGTTGTTTCAAGCCCTGGGAATACATTGAATTTGAATACATACATTGATGGGAATGTCAACTCCTGGTTTGAGGATCAAACATAAAAGAACGTGGTGCCTTTTGTTGGAAAGTGCAGAGATGGAGGCTATTAGAAAGTCATTTTAACAATAATGTTTAATAATATATATATATATACATATATATCACAGATGATTTATATATTTAATAATCCATATTTAATAATATACTTTTAGTGACCTAGTAACTTCATGACTTGTGTAACCATCCCCCCGCCCCCAGCCCAACCTGTACCCGACTGTGGGCCTGCAGACCCCGGGGGAGATTGTGGACGCTAACTTCGGCCAGCAGCCGTTTGTCTTTGACATCGAGGACTACATGTCTGAGTGGCGGGCCAAGATCCACGGCATGATCGCCCGCTTCCCCATCGGAGAGAGGCTGGGGGAGTGGCAGGCCGTGCTGCAGAAGTAACAACACACTTACACTCTGATACACGCACACTTACACACATTCACTTGCACACACACACACACACACACACGTGTTGCTGGCATACCAACCTGTACCCTGTAACTCTTCCCCAGCATGGTGTCCAGTTACCTGGTGCATCATGGGTACTGTGCCACGGCAACAGCCTTCGCCAGGGCAACAGAGACGTCGATTCAAGAGGATCAAACCTCCATAAAGAACAGGCAGAGTAAGAAACCACTACGCATGTGCACACTACATCCTGCATACTGCATCCTATACACTACACACTGCCACACTGCCAGGGGAAATTTGTAGAAACAGTCGTCTAAACTCCTGTTTGAGTGTCTAAGTGTTTGGTGTGTGTCCAACAGGAATACAGAAGCTGGTGTTGGCTGGAAGAGTAGGAGAGGCCATAGAGGCCACCCAGCAGCTGTACCCTGGCCTGCTCGAACACAACCCAAACCTACTCTTCATGTTGAAGTAAGTCTGACACCAGCCTGACGCAAACGCATCCCCCAACGCCACCCTCACCCCGCTCGGCCCCTCTGGCTGCCTGCCTGCTGCTGGCTGTACACATAAGAGATTAGAGGCTGCCCTCAGATGATAAGAAACCCACTCCTCACTTGCAGAGAGTTAGGGGCGTGGCGAGTGGCGCAGGCACTCGGGTGTGTTGTAGAGAAACAGCTAAACTAACAGCTAAGCTGAAACAATGTCCCCGCCAGCGCAGAGCAGGTTTAACAGCTGATTTTGTGTGAGCACTAGGGCTGGAACGGTACATGTATTCGTATTGAAACGGTACGGGCGTCACGGTTCTGTGCATTAAATTACACGGAGAATACAAGGTATAAAGATTAATAAAACTCACGCGCAAAATAATTCATGTCATGCGGAACTACTGTTGGATACTCGCGTTCTTTAGAAACGCCTAATCCGTTTACCCGCTTTAGCTCTGAAGCTCTGATTGGCGCCGCCGTGAGTCAGAGATAGCTAGCAGCACTAAGGACGAGTATGGCGAGTGGTGGCGACCCACGAGAGATAGAGGACCCCCCGGCCTCTTTAAGATCGCAAGTTTGGGAAAACTTCGGTTTCCCAAACGAAAGAGTAGTGGATAAGACGAGCCCTGTGTGTCGGCGTTGTTCAGCAGTTGTGGGGCATGTGAGGGGAAATGCATCTCACATGTACGGTGGCCCTGAAGTGCAAACCACACCCCCTAATATGAGTACATCCCCCAAATGAAAATACTCCCCCCCAATACGAGTCAACTCCCCCCAAAACGGATGACTTGTTCACCTCCCCCCAATACAAAAACCTGCTCCCCCCCAATAGAGTCAACTCCCCCCAAATCGGATGATTTGTTCACCTCCCCCCAGTACAAAAACGCGCTCCCCCCCAATACGAGTCAACTCCTCCCAAATCGGATGACTTGTTCACCTCCCCCCAATACAAAAACGCGCTCCCCCAATGGAAAACGACATTACATTAACTCAAAAACACATTACATTAACTCTGAACGGAAAGGGTAGGTACTACACTTTAGCGCTGATTGGATGCAGTAGGCTAACTAACAAGAAATAAGAAATTGATCGACAGAAGTACAAAATGCAATAGCCTGGCAGAGTTACGTGCACCAGAACATGTGTTTGGCTATAGAAGAATGTACCAATAGTAGGCTACTTAGGCAAAAGTATTTCGAGTTAAATGTAAAAATCGAGAGCCAAACAACTATCCTGGTCCACGTTACTCTGTCATTGTGGCATTTCATTCTTCTGTAGTGGACTATTAGTTTTTTCTTCTGAAAAGTCCTGCTTCCTTCAACTGCGTTTTTAGCGTGCGCATAGGCTACATATTGTGAAACGTTAACAGCAGATCTAAGATTATTTCATAGGAATTACCCTGATTAAAATAAAGAGTAGTGTAATGACTCTGAATTGTAAACATTAATGTTTCCTCTTTCCTTCCAATCAAAACGATTAAGTTCATGATAATGACGGAGTTTCTTGGACTAGTTGTTTGGCTATCGATGTTTACGTTTAACACTGCAATTTATGCTTTTGCATACAAAGCCTATGCTACATGCTTCGATACCCAAATAAATGTTCTGATGCACGTAACTCTGTCAGGCTATTGCATTTTGTACTTCTGTCAATCAATTTCTTATTTCTTGTCAGTTAGCCTACTGCATCCAATCAGCGCTAAAGTGTAGTACCTACCCTTTCCGTTCAGAGTTAATGTAATGTGTTTTTGAGTTAATGTAATGTCGTTTTCCATTTGGGGGAGCGCGTTTTTGTATTGGGGGGAGGTGAACAAGTCATCCGATTTGGGGGGAGTTGACTCGTATTGGGGGGGAGTATTTTCATTTGGGGGATGTACTCATATTAGGGGGTGTCATTTGCACTTCAGGGCCACCGTACACATGCTAACGCATGTAATACATCTGGATAAGAGCGCATGCTAAATTACAAAAAATATCCGACGCCATCACCCAGGTGTGCCAATCATTGGAATGAGACAAAAAAAAAACCTGTCCAACTTCTCCTCCCTACAGTGCTTAACCAGCTTTTTTATACACATACACATAGGGCCAAAATCACTGGAGGAACCTGGTTTGTTTAGCTTTTCCCTCCATTGTACCAAACTCGTACCGAACCGTGATATCTGAACCGCTGTATGAACCGAACCGGGACTTCAGTGTACCGTTCCACCCCTAGTGAGCACCTTAGAGAACTCCTAATCCTCATCTTCCTTTTCCCCCTCCTGCTCCTCCTCTCCCCCCTCCTCCACCTCTTTCTTCCTCCTCCTCTCCCCCCTCCTCCACCTGTTTCCTCTGCTCCTCCCCCCCCTCCTAGTCTTCAGTAGTGACAGTGTTCTGCTGAGAGGACTATAGAGGAGGTGATGGAGGAGTCGGTTGCAGAATGAAGCAGACCCTGACAGAGCTGACACTCACAGAGTCACTCCCCCTAGCTGCTGAGGTGGAGCTCTGGGATGGATTCGTTTTGCCTTGGGCTGTGTGCAGCTGTGGAGAGAACAGATTAGTGAGCTGCTGTTCTTGTCTGATAGTCCTTCAAAACACACCTTCAATCTCACACTCTTCAGAACCCGTCTGATCAGTCCCTGAGGTCTGGGCCTTTTTAAGTTTCGATGTTCTGGCAAGTTTTGTGACACACAAAAACAACCGCTGGCTTTTGTTTCCTGCCCTGGAAGATCGAGTTCTAGTCCTGTTATTCCAGTGGTGACTGCTGAAGACGTGCCTGTAGCTACTGACTGACTGACTCAGCTGTTGTGTTTCAAGTATGTCAGGACTTTGACGGCCTGTTTCTCTTGCACGGGCCCAGTGTCTGTTGACAGCCTGTTTCTCCGTTGACGGCCTGTTTCTCTGTTGACGGCCTGTTTCTCTGTTGAAGGGCCTGTTTCTCTGACCATCCACACCTCTCTCGTGCCTGCGCTGACCACTTCCTGTTCCTCCCAGGTGTCGTCGGTTTGCGCTGACCACTTCCTGTTCCTCCCAGGTGTCGTCAGTTTGTGGAGATGGTGAACGGTACGGACAGCGAGGTGCGCTGTTTCAGCCTGCGCTCGCCCAAGTCCCAGGACAGCTACCCCGTCTCCCCCAGCCTCAGCCCCCGCCACGGGGCCACCAACCCCCACCTGCACACTGGAGGTACGCACGCACACACGCACTCACCTATACACACACGCAAACACAAGGAAGCACTTGCATTAACACATACAGGAACTCGGATGTCATTTACCAGCCATCTACACACTCAGTCACGTGGACAGGAGAGTGGCTGTAGCTACTGGAGGGTGTGCAGTGTGTGTCCTCTCTAAACTCCCCCCCCCCCCCCCCGCCCACTGCCCTCCCCCAGGAACAGACAGCCCCACCTGCAGTAACGGAGTGACCCCGCCCAACAAGAACAAGAGTCACAGCAAGTACCCCGGAGTAAGCTCCGCCTCTTCCTCCTCCAGCTCCTCCCCGTCCTCCGTCAACTACTCTGAATCCAACTCCTCCGACTCGACCAAGTCTCAGCCTCACAGCACCAACAGCAACCAGGAGACCAGGTGTGTGCGTGTGCCTGCCCATATGATTGTGTGACTGTGTGTATTAAAACGTGAAAGTATGTGTGTACTTATGAGCTGTGTCTGTGTTGTGACGTGTGTGTGTGTGTGTGTGTGTGCGCGTCCTGTGAAGTGACAGTGAGATGGAGATGGAAGCGGAGCCCTACACCAACGGCGTGACTGACAGCTCGTCCAGGGTGATGAACGGAACCTACAAACACCAGGAGCTGCTGCAGCCTGACGACAGCCTGGGCAACGGGCTGGCAGGTACACACACACATGCATATAGACACACACACTCACAGGCACTCTCGCGTATACTCACGTACACTCGCGCTCTCTCACATACACTCTTCACACACACACACACTCTCTCACACTTACTCACTCACTGTCTCACATTGTGTGGTTTCTATACGAGCATTTCGTTTTAAAAAGGTGTCCTTCTCTAACGCGTGTGTGTGTTTGTGTGTGTGTGCGTGCGTGTGTGTGCGTGCGTGCCTCCAGAGGAGGGCTGTGGCAGCAGACAGCTGTGTGGGGGGAACCAGGCTGCCACGGAGAGGATGATCCAGTTTGGCCGCGAGTTGCAGGGTCTCAACGAGCAGCTCTGCAGAGAGTACGGCAAGAACGCCACACACAAGAAGATGTTACAGGTAGGAGGGATGGGGGGAGAGAGGGAGGGAGGGGGGAGAGAGGGAGGGAGGAGAGAGAGAGGGTCTCTCTGAGTCCCAGTTGATTTGTGACTGTGGCTCCTGTGAGGGAGACTGAACATGACCGTTTCCCTCTCCCAGGATGCGTTCAGTCTCCTGGCGTACTCAGACCCCTGGAGCTGTCCAGTGGGCCAGCAGCTGGACCCCATGCAGAGAGAAGCCATCTGCTCTGCGCTCAACAGCGCCATCCTGGGTATGGCCCTGCCTGCACGCACACCATAAACATGTTCAGCCTTAGCACGACACCCGCCTCGTACTGAAACACAAGCATTAAACCCAGTACTGACTTGAACAGTAACACCGACAGATGATTAAACATCCCTTAATCTCACACATTTTAGGGATGCTCCTAACCCATTTCTCCGTGTGTCTGTGTGTCTGTGTGGGTCTGTCTGGACCTGACAGAGTCCCAGAACCTGCCCAGGCAGCCCCCCCTGATGCTGGCTCTGGGCCAGGCCACTGAGTGTGTCCAGCTCATGGCCCGCGTCCGTTCTGGATCCTGCTCCTTCGCCAGAGTAGACAACTTTTTGCACTAGCCCTGGTCCAGGTGGGTACACACACACACACACACACACCTATAAACACGTGGACACACACACTTTGCCAGTTCTAGCATATCATGGTTGTTCCCTCTCTACGCAGGTTGATGTTGCAGATTGCCGAGAAGAGGACTTATTGGTAGTGACCATGGCAACGGAAGAGAGCATGCGCGTGATTGGTGCGTCTGACCCGGAGGGGGCGGAGCAGCGTGTAGAACAGGAGAAGAAAGCTTCTTTTTAATTTAGTATTATCGAAACAATGTGTGACACTATTTAAAGATAATTAATTATTATTATGTTTATCTAGTCGTTTTTTCTAGATTTTATTTTATTTTTGTCTTTTTTATTCTTTTTTCTCCTTGAGTAAGTAGTTTGTTGTGCTCATCTTGGACCGAAGAAAGATCTGTTTCCGTTTCCAGTTCTTTATGGACCTACAATCCCGACTCAGTGTTCTGCACCGTGACATCATATTACACGCATCACCATGGCAAAGCACTCTGGTCCCGCCCTCTCAGAGCTCAGGAGCCACCGAGGTCAGAGGCCATCTCAGAGGGGGCGGAGCCAGCAGCAGGTTGACCCCAGTGACCACTGGTCATGCATCAATTTGGGAACACACACACAGAGAGAGAGCTGGGGTAGAAGTCCGGTCTAATGTGGCTCGGGGTCGAGTTAGATAGAACAGTGACATCATGTTATCCTAGAATACTAACATGTGACAGCCCACACTGAGCTGGGGCGGAAGTAAACAAGTAAACACAGAGGTCAGACCCTCCTGGGGCTGAGTTACTAGTTTGATCGCAAAATACCTCCTCTCATCCCATGTCGGTCTACTGAATAAAGTAGTGAACTCCTTTTGCCAAAAAACAAAAACACAACTACACCTACAGCTTCTGTACAACCGTTCAGTAAACCTCGTTTTTTTGCAGTCGATCAGTCACCTCCGCCGTAGAAGCAGCACCAAACCAGACCTCATATCATCAGCACATGCTGCCTCTGCTTCCCTCACGTCTGTTCAGTGTCATACCTCCTGGTGTTATCACTGCTGTCAGGTGTTTTTTTTTACTGCGTTTTTAACATTTTTAACCCTCCATTTCACACACACACTCGCGCGCACTTGGTATATTTTGTTCCGTATGTATCATAGCTCCCCACCGCTCTCGTGATCTCTTTGGTCAGTGTCGTCTAGATGCGGCGGAGTGTTTCTGACCCCATTATTACTCCCAGCAGTAGGGGGCGCTACACTGTGGTGAATGTTAGTTTAGATCACCTAGTTGTGATGATGATGATGATGATGATGATGATGCTTCAGGCTTGCTGCTGACTGCCTAGAGATTGAGCCTGACAGCCGTGCAGGTAGAACACGACACCTGCAGACTGACTACCTTGGGCCCTGTTGAGGCTGAAGAGCGGAGATTGGGGTGGTGGAGGTGGTTGGGGGGTCCACCCTGCCTTCTGGCTGTCATGTACAGCTCTGTGTTAAAAGCAAGACAGGAACAGAAAGATCTAGATTTCCTCTTCTGGCTGTCAAGGCCATCGGAAGAAACCCTGGTGTAGTCACCCCCAAATGTATATTTCCATTTTAAGAGAATTTCTGCTATAGTAAAGTTTTATTAACAATTCTATTCTAAGTGTTTGTGTGTGTGTGTGTTTGTGTGTGTGTGTGTGTGTGTGTGTGTGTGTGTGTGTGTGTGTGTGTGTGTGTGTGTGTGTGTGTGTGTGTGTGTGTGTCGGAACGCGATCTGCCAACCTTCTCCTGGGAATCTGTTGCACATACACCTTTGCAGCTGCTCATTTAGACAACTTCTGTTACACACACTTGTGGGGAGACACGGAAACACACCTTTAGACACCCATGCACACCTGTAGAAACACACACACACACAAACAGTCCTTCGTACGAGTACACCGTCTTGTCTCAGTTCTCTTCTGTCTTGGCCTGTCTGAAGACTGTCAACCCTGCTCCTCTCCAACCCAGTAGCCATTGCTCTGGGCCAAGGAACGCCAGATAGCTTTCCTGGTCCGCAGCCTTTCGTCAGACAGGGGTCGGGTGGGAGGTCGGAGGCGTGTTGACGGTGTTTCCTCAGGGTCCTGGTCAGCACCAGCGTTGAAGCCTCCGCTGAAGGATTTAGGACTGATAGACAACAAGCTGTGCACAATTGACTTCTTATATACGGTTTTAAGTTCATATTTTGAGTTTTTGAGTTTAGCAATTGTGAAATGAGTTACCCTCTACTTAGCATGAAACTTTAAAAACCTTAAAAACAATGTAAAAAAAATATATATAATAAAAACATACCTATGTACTGGAAACATGCTAAAAAGATATTGTATTCTGTTTAATTTTGACAGAATTATTTTTATTAAAATACACATCCATAAGCATATGTTATGTCTCTTGTTATTTTTTGTGAAATGTACTAAACCTTTTCTCTCTTTTTTTGCAATCAGGAAGTAGCCAGAGAGTTTAAGCGGGGAGGGAGGGAGAATTTGAGGGAGAGCGGGAAAGGGGGAGGGAGAGCGGGAAAGGGGGAGGGAGGGGTAGAGGTGGGAGGGAGGGAGAAAGGGGGAGGAAGGAGAAAGTGGAAGGGAGGGAGGGGTAGAGGTGGGAGGGAGAAAGGGGGAGGAAGGAGGGAGGGAGAAAGGGGGAGGGGAGGAAGGAGAAAGGGGGAGGGAGGGAGGGAGGGAGGGAGGAAGGAAGAGGAGGGAGGGGTAGAGGTGGGAGGGAGGTAGAAAGGAGTAAAGGAAGGGAGGGAGGAGGAAGGTTCACCATCCTGAGGAATAGATGATGCCGAATCCCCATGGGACCGGGAGGAGAGGATCATGAAGGGAGTGAGAGGTTTATGTAGCGAGAACGTGGAGAGGACGGGGGGAGAGGTGGGCTGGCTCATGGAGGTCAAGGTTGATATACTGGTACAGATCTCTGACAGTTCTCCTCAGCTCTGGGACGTCTATCAGGAAAGACCACGGCACAATAGAGGTCAATACAGTCCTACTGAACTACAGCTACCATGTAGACTGGGGATGACGTTACCTGAGACAGACACAAAGGTGTGTGTGTGTTGGTATTGTATCTCTGGTGCTTACTTGGGATGTTTTCAGGAGCCTGTGGGTGTGAATGGCCTGTCTTCTGTCTCTTCACCAGCTGTCCTCTGTTAGAGGGAGAGATGGACAAATCTGAACACCTCCTCTTCTTCCTGATCCCCATCTGATTGGCCTGTGTTTGGTCTCCATTCTGATTGGCCTGTGTTTGGTCTCCACTCTGATTGGCTGGCTGGCGGTGGAACTGTTGGTGTAGCAGCACTAGTGTGTCCTTCCTGGACCTCCTTCTCAACAACAAACAACAACACCGGACCTTTAAAACACACGTGGGTACAGGTAACTGAACGCAAGCACAGGTAAAGCCGAATAACGAAGAACGATCAGTTCATTTCAGAATATATGAATAGGCTACATGGATGGATGGATTTGATGCGGTTGACCACTTGAAAACTGTAAACTAACGATTTTATGTTGTCACACCTGGAAATCTTCTTGAAACCCTGTGAGTACAGGAATGTGGAGAGTGAGAGCAGTTCCTTCTGCCCATCGAAGACGGACAACTCCTCCCGCTGGGACGTTAACTCCTCCTCATACAGCTGCAGGTGCACCGCCACATATTTACCATTTCCACTCCACTAGGAAAGACAGAACAGGGAGAAATTATCTTTATGGCTCACTGACAGCTGGGGCTGACCCCAAGGGTTGTAGGCTGAAGTAGGGCTTTCCGATTAATTGAATTTATCCGGATTTAAAAGCCTACAACAGTTTAGTCCTTGGGCCAGGCACTTCACCCTCCCATGCCTCGGGGGAATGTCCCTGTACTTAGCCTACTGTAAGTCGCTCTAGATAAGAGCGTCTGCTAAATGTAAATGTCTGTGAGTGCGCCATCGTGTAGGCCTAATCAGTAAAGCTAAATTCAGTCAACAATGGAATTATTCTAATTTAACGATTTATTAAGTGAATAAGACGTTAGACTCGCTGTCTAAGTTAAACAGTTTCTAGCCCCTTTAGCTAGCTATAGCCTTGACATTTTACTTACCGTGTCGGAATTAACTAGTCTGCTTAAATAGGCGCAATATAAATCTGGCTCATTTTCAGCATTATAGCTCTCTATATATATATATTTATTTAACTTCCTATTTCAGCAGTGAGATTGAACTGTACACTGAATCTAATTTAAATATTGATTGTCGTCCAAAACCTGTGAAGTTGACCAGTACAGCAGTTCAATGACACCTAGCTCCACTAGATGTCCCATCGACACCAGGCAACGCCAACTTAACCGTTAACACTTGCTAGCCTAGGTAGACTACTGTAGTAGCTAGGCCTACTAACAGAGATGTGAGATTTTAGTATGTCTCATTCTGCTTCCTTTCACCTCAAACGTTTTGATATCAGGCTTGTCCAAGATCTTCGCAAACCTTTCAAAAAACTCTGGAGGAGCAGATTCCGTTATCTGACTTTCAGATGACATGGAAGGAGTTTAATTAGGGAGAACGACGGGGTATCCTGATTGATTGTTTAGCAGTGGCCAGATATAGGTTAAATTGGCTATTCCAATTCAATTTTTATAGGTTGCCATGGAAATCTAGGGGCGTGCAACCAGTGTCGAGAATCTGTTAGCAACTTTGGGGGGGGGACAATTATATGACGTTTTCTCAAGAGCAATTTCTGAGGGGGACACCAAAATGACTGCTGGCTGTAACACAGCCTACATTGTAATATGTTAAATGTATAGAGGAACCATAATTAATACTCCTGGAAAATGTATAGTTAGTAACTGAAGGGTTGTCTCAACTTGTTCAAATGTAGTTATAGTAGTGTTTCTTATCAGTCAAGTATGAACAGGGGCGGTTTTAGGCACGGTGATAGACTCGCCCTGAATGTGTCAGAACCGCCACTGAGTCTGAATGCAGGTGTGCAGTTTATGTAATTACAATGGGCATGGTGCAGTCTCATCTAAAATAATCCAAATTGAACCTTCATATAGTCGGGGGAAATCGCAAAACTATTTCTCTTGAAATGTCAACACTTTGTTGGCAAGAGTCTGCGGTTCTATAAATTGTGGGTGTGGCTGATGGTTCTGTGCCACCACTGAGGTGAGACAGTGCTGTGCCACTGTCTCCTATACTGGTGCTGCTGGCAAAAAGGTTGACCCCCGGTCCTGCCATGGCTGTGACATTGTCATCTGAAGTCTTTCCCTGGCTCTTTCCCTTTCACCACCCTCACTGACTCACAGTCTGTCTCCTAGAAAAGAAATAAGGTGTTTGCCATCCACCAGTACCCAATACTACACAATTAATCACAACAACAATACCATTGCCTCAAACTAATCTGGGTTCAGTCACCAGTTTAAGTAGAGTGGGGGTATCCATGGCATTGTCCAATTGTGTCCCTATTTTACAAGTTTAAAGAAGAGAACCCGTCATGTTGCCAAACAAGAGACTCAACAAACTTATTTGAGCACATTTCACATCATTTTAATGAACATTTTATCAACTAGTCTTTGAGATTAGGCCACTAGGGTCCTTTGCGTTTTTATGTCCTGAAATGCTCTGATGTCCGTCTTTTTTCTGCAATTTTTCTACAATGCTGGCTGCACACACTATGTGCAGGTTATTTACAGTAGGAGATGGGCTTCTATCATTTATTACCATTCTTCTAGAATAGGCTTCGATCTACCAGGTAGTTAGGAAAGGTGAAACGGATTGCATTGACAATGGATTGACAGCTGTACGAGTTCACCCTTTACACAACGCAAACTGCAACCTTTTGTCATTTTAATATAATTCATGTTTTGGTTTTAATTATTATCATAATTCATTTGCTGGCTTCCCAGAAAAGCTAAATTTGCAGAGCTAGCTGGATTAATTTCACGTTAGCTAGGCCTACCTGCATTTCAGATAGTAGACACTAAGTCACCTTGTCAGATAACGAACACAACTACTGCATTGCTAGCTTCTCCCAGTCACTGACTCAAACAGTTCAAACAGCTGATCTTACTTAGCTAGCTAGCTAACATAGTGACCAATGCAGGGAAAATGGTGACAGTTATGAATGTTTTATTGTATTGAGTGGTAGAAATAAATTGTCAAACCAATCTTTTCTTACAACTAACTTACTGGACATAAGCCACCAACTACACAAACAGACACTGTCCGATTTTCATACACGCACCTGCATCACTGCTGTGGGCTGGGGCTGTGGATCAAACCATTGTGGGACCAAGGGCGGGGTTCGCAATTTTTACTTGAAAAAGCACCATTGTGTCCATAATCAGCAAAGCGCTTTCATTGCATATTACATAGTATTGTTTACAGTGATTTATTGGGGGGGACAAATCATATTTTCCCCAGGATTGGGGGGGTCTTGTCCCCCCTGTCGCCCCCGGGATTTCCGCCCATGCGTGCAACATATCCATATCCGTAGCTATCAGGCCCGTCTATACTTTTCTAACAAAACATCTTCATCTACATTTTCGTTCATCATTAAATATTTCGCTCGTACTTGACCAGGAGATGGCAGCATTGCAGCGACTACAACTGTGCGATGAAATAAGAGATAATGACTGGACAAGAAACTGCTCTCTCAGGGTGATGAAATGACAACAATGACCTTTTCCATAATATTTTATTCTCATAATATGTCTTCTTATATAATCAGTATATCTCTATATGACATTCACAGTATAGCACAGCCAGGCCCGTCAGATTCCTACACATTCCCTGTCAAACAGGAAGCTCTCGTTAACAAATAAAAGTACAAGAATAAGAAAATATTCTCCATATTTTACACATTTATAAAATGTTCTTTTACAAAAGCTCTCCCCTTTGATTAAAAATCCCTTGTTTATATTCTTCAATCACTTATATATACACATAGTTACATACTAGACCAGACACAGCAGTCTTCAGTGGTTGCGTGTGTGTGTGCACAGACAGTGGTCTATAAGCAGATGATACATCATTGGCTTTTGGGAACTCAGGTGATTCGAGGGCAGAACCATGTTTTTGTCCATGTGCAGAGTGTTAAACATACATGAACATCGCTTTAATCTTCGAATGATGGTTTCTCTCTCCCATGGAAAAAGTTCATCAGCTCTCAGCTCAGAGAACCATCTGCTACTTCTCTCCTCTCAGAAGACACTGGAACCTCAGCTCTTCCCTAATTGGGACCCACATCTGACCACCATCCCAAAAGAGTCATTCCACAAAGAATGGTTGACTCTGCTGTGCCACAGATGACCAAGGGATCCTCCGCTGTCTGGTTCTCTGACCAGCGGGAGGGGACCTCTCTCAGGCCAGCTACCTCCCCTGGCAGGGAGAGGTGAGTTACGACACCTGTTATTGCAGCTGGATTCAGACAAGAATACATCCTGACCTGCAACAACCATGAAAACCCCATATTATATAGCTCTGGTGTGGTGGGTTATTTGATCCAGTGGGGGCGTGATTCTCTGTTTCTACACATACACACGCACACACATACCAAAAGACCCACTCACTCTTTCCCTCGCTCACGCACACGCGCACACACACACACACACACACAGACAGAATCTACAGAAAGACAGACATCAACACCGGGAGAACTAACAAAAATCCCCTTGGTAGTTTTAGAGTATCAACCACACACACACACACAGCCTCAGGTTTACATTTACAGACAGGAGTGGTCTGTGTGAACAAGGTCCCAGTGTGCATTGCTCTAGGCTCTCCAAACATGAGAGGAATTTCCTTATTTTTACCCAGAATCCCCAGCAGTAATAAGTGTGCATGTAAACAGCTGAGTCTGGCAGAGGTCACGACCCCTGAGCTGGAGCTGTAGGTCTGTCCTCTATTGTGTGTTTGTATATTTCCGCTCAGCAGAGATTAGGTTGGCGGGAGACTTGGTGGAGAAGGAAGGAGCAGGGGATGAGAACTGGAGGAAAGGAGGGGTTGAGAAGAGTGGGAGGGGAGGAGGGACTGTGAGTTATCGGTCGACAAGACCAGACTGCTAGTGAGGACAGTGTGGGGTGTCAGAGGACAAGACTGGGACTACAGCCACCAACACCACAGCATGGGAAAGTTCTGTGAAACAACCAGTCTGATAATGCTGCGATCTCTTATTGTTCTCTGGGCCATAGTAGGTGTCACACCCCAAAGAAAATATGACATAAATATCAGAAGGTCAAAGGCCAACTCATGGACCAATGGGCACGCATAGTGGTCAGTCAGTCAGTGACATCATAGTGTGCAGTAAATCGACCTGTCTTCTAAGATATTCTTGAAATTTAAAAGACACACGTAAAAATAGACAGCAGAAGCTCCCAGATCAGGTGACTGGAGAGACCCAGGTCATGTGACTCAGGCAATCTAGGTCGAGGATTAGATGGAGTCAGGTGATTCAGGTCATGTGATCTAGGCATGGACAAATTGAGTGCATAGGAAGACCCAAGGCACTTCCTGTGTGGTGACAGCCACTTCCTGGAATCGAGAATGCCCTGTGTGTTCTGTTGTCATGTTGTTGATGTTCCAGTGTGTGATGTGTACTTCAGTCAGGTCATGATGCCTGCTGGTGTGTCAGACAGCTGCTGCTGGGTTGGTTGGTTGGTTAATTGGTTAATTGTACTAGTGCCAGGCATCACTGAGGATGACATCATAACTGGCTCTCTCCTCCACAAGGAGAGAGAGACGTCGTACTTCCAACCAGGTCACCAGAGCATCGCCTGTGTCCAGCCTTGGGGGGGAAAACCAGAGTGTTCCAGCGTGTTTTAGTTCCTACCAGGGTGTTTGTGGGTTTCAGGGCAATCCAAAGTGCGTGTGTTACAAGGTGATAATGTTGCCGTCCTCTCTCATGCTCTCTTGACTGCTACTGGTTCTCGCCGGGCTGGGGGCGGGGCTTCCGTTCTGGGTGGGCGTGGTCAGCGAGCTGAGCGAGGCCTTGCTGTCCGACAGCGACACGCTACTGGGCAGCGACACGCTCTGGGGGAAGGGCCCGTGCCCTGGGGACGAGGCCGACGGGAAGTCGCCGTGGCTACCGTTGCCATTGGACACGGGGTGTGGCACGTAGGAAGGCAGGCCGTCGCTCTCGATGATGAGGTCGCCGTCCTCGTCGCTGTCGCCCTCGGCGACGCTGTTGCTGTTGCTATAGTGACTGTGGCTGACGCTCTGGGAGGAGGGGCTGGGGGCGGAGTCACGGGAGACAAAGGAGCCAGCGGAGCCGGTGGAGCTGTTGGCCGCCGACGCCTTGCTCCCACGATGCACCACATTGTTCCTCTGATTAGCCGGTTTGACGGTGACGATAAGGTTGTGGCTGTTGGCCACCATCATGTCCGTCACTTGGTCCAGGGATTTCCCGCTGACGTCAATGCCGTTGACCTCCAGGATCTCGTCGTTGACCCCCAGCAGCCCCGTGCTCTCCGCCAGCCCGCCCCTCACCAGCCGGGAGATGAACACGCCCGGAACCTTCTCCACGCCCTGCTGCGTCACGCGCACGCTCACCCCGTCTCGGATGTAGAAGCCCAGGGGCTTGTGGGAGCCGTGCTTGTGCAGACGCACACGGCGGTGGGTCTCCGGCAGGATGTCCACGTCGATGATGGAGGAAATCTGCCGGAAGTCCTGGGGAAGACCAATCAGGAGTCCCGGTTTGGCTTTCTGCTGAGCTGGGCGGAGCCCCGCCAGGCCCTTTCTCCTCCGCTGGAGAGAGTTGGTGGCAAAGACCACTGGCTCATCCACATCTACGCACGCACACGCACGCACACGCACGCACAAGCACGCACGCACACAGAAAAAACAGAGAGAACACAGTTGAGCTTATTTCGTTTTAAATGTGTATGTATTACCCACACTGCGTTGTTGTTATATATAATGTGTTTACTCAGTCTGGGGAAAAATCCCCCAAATAACAGACATGTACAATTCAGTGTGGGTTCTACTGTTTATTATATCTATACTGTATCAACATCGCTGTTTGTTTGTCTGTCCTTCTACAATGCTGTCAGACTCGATTCTTCAGTCTTTCGCCCTCCAGCCCTCCCCTCCCTCCAGCCCTCCCCTCCCTCCAGCCCAAACACACTCAGGCCAGCCTGAGAGCAGAGATAACAGGACCCTGGAGCAGAGACAGTCAGACAGGGAGGTCAGATGGAGGGATAGAGAGAGGAACAGAATGTTGTAGACTGGGTACCACAGATGGAGGACAGCTGACATACTGGGGATTCCACCTCCCGCAGTCTCCCGGTCAAAAATCGAATCAAAATGTATTTGTATAGCCCTTTTTATACGCAAGGATGTCACAGAGGGCTTCACATACGCCCACATGACTGCCTGTCAACCGACCTAAACCCTCAAGGAAGACAAGGGAAAACTCCTAGAAAATCTCACTAGAGGAGAAAAAAATGGAAGAAACCTTGGGAGGAGCAATTCAGTGAGGGATCCTCCTCCAGAGACGGTTGGTGAAAGACAGGAGCAGAGCACAGGCTAAACATAGTCATACGGCAGGGAAGTGTCAATGGGTGTTGAAACACCAACATTCACTATTCAACTTGGGTCAGTTGGTAGATGCCAGTATAAAACAGTGGTAGCCACAGGGCTGGGGACTGTGATGAGGGGGGGGGGATGAGGGAGGGGACCGGAAAACCCGCTGTCACCCATGGAGACTTTCCGGTTGGAGGTTTCCGGTTGGCAACTAGATCCAGCTTTGGCAGACTGACGGTCAAAGATCACGAGAGATGATTGGGTTTTAATCCAGGAAAAATTAATAAACCTTTCCATAAATCAGGTTAAAGCCACAGTTCCTTGTTGGAGGGGAACTGAGACCACCTCGTCAGAGCATTTCTGACTGCTTTAGACCCAAACATAACCCCTAATTTAGCCACCCACCTTTAGGGAAAGCTCCAAAGCGGAAGTCAGAATCAGAAACAGGTTTATTGCCAAGTAGGTTTGAAAGACCCAGGAAACTGCTTTGGTCTGGTGGCGCGTGACAATAAACATATAACGTGAAGACAAAAACAGGCAGAGTGCAAAAGTGCAGAATCCAGATCTCCTGTACAGTACCAAACTAGCAGGGAGGAATGGAACAGGGCGGGAGGGGAGGTTAGTAAAGGCCTGGATGTCGTTATGGAGAGAACTGCATGCTGGGAGAATGAAAGCAGAAGTCATCAACACCCCAGAAAGATGAGGACAGATTCCTCCCAAGATAGCTTGTTTACCGTTTCCACTTCTGTCTCTTAAGGGAAATACACTCAAGCTGAATATTCCGGTATGTGAATGTGTTTTATGCGAGTATAGTATACGTGTGAATTTCAGCCTGTGCGTGAGTATGGGTGTGTGTGTGTGTGTACAGACAAGAGCTCTAGTTTGTTTTCCCCCTGTCCTCCCATTAGAGTAGTCCCCCACAGAGAGAGGAGTTCTGTGTTATTAAGCAGTGAAGGAGGAGGAGGAGGGTGTCTGGTCTGGCAGACTCCAGGAAGAGGAGGAGGAAGAGAAGGAGGAGGAGGAGGAGGAGAAAAGCTAGTCTGGTCTGGTAGACTCCAGGAAGAGGAGGAGGAAGAGAAGGAGGAGGAGAAAGCTAGTCTGGTCTGGCAGACTCCAGAGGGAAGAGGAGAAGGAGGACTGTAAGGTGGGCAGGGGCTGCAGACATGGGGCTGCACTGCTACTAAACACCTACTGTGGCCATGATGGAGCTTCTGACATCATGTTTGGGTAGACCTCCACCTAACCCATCATTCTCCTCACATATACAGTCGACGCTGTCCTACAATATTCTGGTACAGCACTGCGTAATTGTTCAGTCAGCATGTCATGTGATCTTGGCGCAACCTTTAGGAGGATAATATAGTGTTCAAACTCCAAATCTCTTTATTTTTCTCCATCATCCATTTCACTCTCTTTCTCAGCAGATGCTCTGAGCTATATCGACCAACAGGTCTGAGATCAGCTTTGATGGTGAGACATCAAACACTAATGCACAGGCCGGCTGGCCACCTCCCTAAGGAGCACTGTGTTGGTGTGTGCAGAGAGAGAGAGACAGAGAGAAAGAGTGTGTGTGTGTGTGTGTGTGAGAGAGAGAGAGGGTGTACGTGTGTGTGTGTGTGTGTGTGTGTGAGAGAGAGAGAGAGAGAGAGAGAGAGAGAGAGAGAGAGAGTGAGTGTGTGTGTGTGTGTGTGTGAGAGAGAGAGAGAGAGAGAGAGAGAGAGAGAGAGTGAGTGTGTGTGTGTGTGTGTGTGTGTGTGTGTGAGAGAGAGAGAGAGAGAGAGAGAGAGAGAGAGAGAGAGAGAGTGAGTGTGTGTGTGTGTGAGAGAGTGTGTGTGTGAGAGAGAGTGTGTGTGTGTGTGTGTGTGCGTGTGTGTGTGTGCGTGTGTGTGTGGGTGGGGGTTTGTGTGTGTGTGTGTGTGTGTGGAGAGGTAGGCTGACTCAGCTGACAGAGGAACAACAATAAGAGCTGGTTGTCTGCAGCCTGCAGGCATAGACACTGCTGATCCCTTCAAACTTCCCTCTCTGATCCGGCATGCACGCACAAACACACACACACACACAGACGTACTAGCACAAATGTGTATACACACACAGAGACATACACGTGCACACACACACACAGGCTGACTTTTGCATCAGACCTTTAACTAACAAAGTCAACTATTTCGAGAGATGTTACTGAATTCTAACCAACCATTAGTCTGCCTCCTGTGCTAGTATGCTTCAGACTTTCACTCTCTCTCCCCCTCTCTCTCTCTCTTTCTTGCTCTCGCTCTCCCTTCCTCCCTCTGTCCTGCTGTCTCTCCCTCTTCTTCTCTCTCTCTCCCCCTCATCTCTCCCTCTCTCTTTCATGCTCTGTCTCTGTGTCTCTGTGTCTCTGTGTCTCTGTGTCTCTGTGTCTCTGTGTCTCTGTGTCTCTGTGTCTCTGTGTCTCTGTCTCTCACACACACACATATAACTACATGCTTGTATCAAGCCAATGAAAAGGTGAAAAGGGCATTTAGCTGCCCCCCCCCCCCCCAGCACCTCTCCCCCAGCGACAGGACCTAGTTTTGGAGGAGATGGTGTTATTGCAGAACAGGAGAGCTTGTTGATAGGAAAACTGGGCTCCACATGGATGTTATTACAGTACGAGATGGTTTGGGTTACTCTAGACACACACACTTTCTAAACACACACACACACACCTATAACCGTGAGTTTACACTTCATCTTGCTATATTATTGCAGCCAGGAACTCATTACTGAATGGAACCATTCATCCCAGTGGTTATTGCTGTAGAACAGCAGTAAATGCTTTGCTGGCTGGCTGGTTGGCTGGCTGGAAAGCTGGAACGCTGGTTGGCTGGACGATTAACTGACAATGACTGACTGGTTGAGTGGCCACACACTCAGAACAACCTCCACACACACACACACACACAATCAGGAGGAGCGGCCTCACCCTGGGTTCCATCTGGAGGCTGAGGCTGTGCCATATGGTCACCATGGCAACCCCCACGCCCCGCGGTTTCATCCCATGTAAACAGACTCCACACCGCCTAACCAGTCCTGCAGACACGCACACACGCTATACCTACACCCTCACCTCGAACGTCCCGGGCACCACATCCAGTAGCGCCTCCCACCAAACAAGCAGGGAGGCAGCATGAGCCCACAGAGCCGGTCACACCATGAGTGAGCACGCAGCAGGTGCAAGGCAGGCCAGTGGAGGCTGAACAGGTCCACTGACTAGTAGGTCAAGTCTCACACACACACACAGACACCGGTTGTGTCTAACGGGATGTGTGTGGGATTAACTAGCGGACTGTGTCCGTCTTTAATCCCCCCCCCTTTAATCTCATCTCAGGATTACTTCAGGCGCGCACACACACACACACACACACACACACACACACACACACACACACTAATGACTGGAATACAATAGACGGTTGTTATTAGTGCTATAAAGCTCTTCATCACATCTGTGTCTGTCTGCATGACATCCTAGCCCTCTTCTACAGTCCCGTCCCCCCCCCAACACACACGCTACACGTCCTCACCACCAGACTGGCCTGGGCTACTGGGCAGAGATCTGCTACCTCTGTGTGCTGCATCCAACTGCTGTGGTCCGACCTCCACTACCCAGTAGAGTGACATCTAGCAGCTCAGCACTTCTAGCACCGTGGACCAGAAACCTGGTAACAGGCTGGACGCTAACCCAAGGATGGCGTATTAGCACAGTTAGCGTCGTTAGAGCATGTGAACTTCCTCTCATCCCTTATTAGCTCGCCCATCTGGGGGGTGGGGGAGGGAGGTCAAACGTCTTTCTAACACATCTTTTTTCTTTTTCTTCCTTTGTCACTGATTGTTCTGTCTCTGTCCTGTCAACACCGAGCCTGGGTTTGTTACTGGAGGTCGTGTGGACCAATCAGGTAAGACGGAGATGACCCAACGGCTGTGATTAGCTGAAGTCAGTCTTATCACCGTAGTGCACCAGTCTGACGTCTCCATCAGCTGGTAGCTGACAGCAGGGGGGCTGGGGGCCGTTGTCGCTACATTTAATTTACGATCCTATATTGTCTTATGGACAGCCGACAGTACAAGACACGATTTAACACGCATACATGCACTCTCTCTCTCTCTCTCCCTCCCTCTCTCTCTCTCTCTCTCTCTGTCTCTCCGTCTCTCTGTCTGTCTCTCTAACTCTGTCTCATTTTCTCTCTCACACACACAACCACACAATCTCTCTCACCCTTCCTCCCTCCCCCCTCCCCCTCTCCTCCACACCTCTGGCATCTCTTCTATGTTTAGGAGCGGGATAGATTAGGCCCACCTGGAAGGATTTGGATGAGAGTCACATTCCCTCACAGGCAATGACAAAGAGTCTGGTGCTGCCCAAACACATCCACCTGCTCAACACATGTTCTCTCTTTCCCTCTCCCTATCTCCCCCTCTCTGTCTCTGTATCTCTGTCTGTCTGTCTCTCCCTCTCTCTCAATCTCCCACTCTCAATCTCCCTCTCTGACTATGTCTCTCTCCCTCTCCCTCTCCCTCTCCATGTCTCTCTCCCTCTCTCTTTCTCTCTCTCTTTATCCTCTTTCCTCCATTACCCTTCCCTCTCTTTCTCCTTTACTACCGACAAAAATCTGTCTCTCCGCGTCCCCCTCTTCTCCCAACTTCATCTCTCCTCTCTTTATCTCTCCTGCTTGTGAATAATTTATCCCCTGTAGAGCAGTGATGTGGGCAACCAATCGGTGAAGCTCCCGTCAGCCAATCAAAACTCGCCGGGACAAAGACAGAGATAGCCCGTCTTAAACGTAGACTCCCTGCTCATGTAACACACACTGTGCTTGACACATGACTGCATAAATACAAATACACAATACACAAAGACATGTGAACACAAACAATGGCATGTACCCACACACACACACACACACAGGGGCAGAGTGTGTCCCTGGGGTGTGTGTAGAGCAGGCGCAGCTGTGTCAGGCTCAGTTGAGTGCACGCTGCAGGGGGAGCAGGAGGGAATATCGGCTAAAAACAACCGACGCATGGCACATAGCAGCCGTCAAACCACACACACACACACACACGTGTGTGTTTAAGGAGGACGGCTCGCTGGAGGACATGTTTCGGGAAGCTTGTGTCTATAGGCCCTCTCGAGAGGTTAAGCAAAATGAAAACCCTTCCTTCCCTCTTTCTCTCCTCCGGATCTCCTCCCCCCTTCCTATCCTTATGTATCTATACCCCCCCCCCCCCCTCTCCTCTGCCCCTCCCCCCCCCCTCTCCTCTGCCCCCCCCCCCCCCACTCCCCTGCCCCTCCCCCCCCCCTCTCCTCTACCCCCCTCCCCCCCCCACTCCCCTGCCCCTCCTCCCCCTCCTCAGCCAGCGTAATGTGAGTTAGCGTGTCATGCGCCAGCATGAACAGCACACCAGCCCCATGGTGAAAAAACTCCTCCTGATTGAGACAGATTTAGTAACAACAGGTTCTCTCCAGCTCCCTCCCTGATGTCTCAGCCCCACACAGACCTCCCTCCCGGGCAGCCTCTCACCTCAGGCTGGGCTGGGGGTTGACGGAGCTGGGGGGGCTGGTGGCACTAGGGGGGGTTGGGGGGGGGGGGGGGTCGCTGGGGACCGGTGGCGCTCGTTGCACTGGGGGGCTGGTTTCAGGGTGGAGCTTATGGGGCACACATGGAGTGGCTGGTGGAGTGTTTGTGTGTGTGTCTAGCAGTGTGTGTGTGAAGTATCTCATGTGTGGTGTGCCTCATTAGTCACCAGTGGGAAAATGAATGGCCTCTAAGAGAGATGAGCTCATGCTAAAAGCCACATCCATTTGATCCACAGCACTCAGTGGCATTACTAGTGCCCACTAGGGTGTGTATGTGTGTGTGTGTATGCCTTCAGTATTAGGGCCCACTAGGGTGTGTGTGTGTGTGTGTGTGTTTGTGTGTGTATGTGTGTGTGTGTATGCCTTCAGTATTAGGGCCCACTAGGGTGTGTGTGTGTATGTGTCTGCCTTCAGTATTAGGGCCCACTAGGGTGTGTGTGTGTGTGTGTATGCCTTCAGTATTAGGGCCCACTAGGGTGTGTGTGTGTGTGTGTGTGTGTGTATGCCTTCAGTATTAGGGCCCACTAAGTTGTGTGTGTGTGTGTGTGCCTTCAGTATTAGGGCCCACTAGGGTGTGTGTGTGTGTGTGTATGCCTTCAGTATTAGGGCCCACCAGGGTGTGTGTGTGTGTGTTCGTACGCCTGCAAAATAAAGGCCCAAAGGTGTGTGTGTGTGTTCACCATCCAGACCCCGCCAGTCCAGCCAGCACAGAGCGGGGTCCTCCTCCAGTTGAGCCCAGCTCTGGCCACGCCGGTCCACATGGTCGCAGGTTATCAGTCACACACACATCACTACTGAGACATCTTATTTTGTCAGTGACATGTTGTGAAGTGACTTGCTACCACTGCACTCACGCGTACACACAGCAGGTGAGATAACCACACTGTCTGAGAGAGTGAGAGAGAGAGAAAGAGCGAGAGAGAGCGAGAGCGAGAGAGAGATTTTTTAAGAGATAAAAACCAGATCCTCTCCTATCTCCTCATCTCTCCTCCTCTCCACCCACTAATCTGAGATTGAATGAAAATAAGAGTGTAAAACACTCTATAAAGTTTCAGGGTCATTTCTATGAAGAATAAAAAGCTGCAATCACCCAGCACCAGACTCTGCACAGTTACGGCTGTCATGACGATAAGACCCGAGTAGAGATGAGAGGTTCAGCTCCCCAAGTAAGGGACACACACACACACACACTTCCAGGGTGACTGAAAAGAGCTGAGCTAAGACCCTGAACCAGAGCTAATCTGAGTTCTTATTTTGTCCCTGAAAGAGGAAAGCAGTATTTAGCTAATAACATTAATAAGATGACCTCGTCAGGCGCGTTTCTCAACACGACTGCCCGCTCAGTCTGGGTTGATCCACAACAACAGCCACCATTCTTCTCATTAGCATTATTACGCAAACCAACAACGCAACGCAACTCAACCGGAACACAAAACAACAACCCAGCACAACAACGGCCCAGCTAACAAGCCAGGAGAGTAGCGCAGTCGGACAGGGGAGGGGAGGCTGGATGCTTCAGACAGGGGATTGGAATGCAACCCTGCAGCAGAACTGTTGTGGATCAGAACCCATGCTGAAAAGATTGAGTGGTTGGGAGAAAGATAAAGCGACTGATATTGAGCAGGGCCAAGAGTGACCAAAAGGTACAGGCGATGCCAAGAGGAGGGTTATTGATAGACAGAGTTATTGATAAGTCCAAGAAGAGGAGCCTTGATCCTTTCATTCTCTCGCTCTACCCATTTCCCTCTCTCAGTCTCTCTCTCCCTCCCTCCATCTCTCTCTCTCCCTCCATCTCCCTCTCCATCTCTCTCTCCATCTCCCTCTCTGTCTCTCTCTCCCTCCATCTCCCCCCTCTCTCTCTGCATTGCTCTCAATCCATCTCTCTGCATTCCTCAGGTTGGCTTGGTGCCAGATGACTGTACCCACCCAAGCTGGCCAGGCTTGTAACAATGAACAGCACCCAGGCATACAGGGAAACACACACACACATATATACACATAATCACAATACAACTCCTTCATCACCAGCTCTCCAGTCACTCCACTGTCGGCTCACACACTCGTGGAACACTAAATAACAGCCGGTCATGCGGCTGTCAACAACTTCACAAAAGGGATTGTTGAGACATTGTGTTCCCTGGCAGGACCTGAGGGCCAGCCAGGTGTGACCCTGCAGAGAGAGAGAGAGCTAATCCAGTCTGTCCTCACACGGGTGCTGAACCCCAGTTAACTACAGACACACAGCAGAACTACAGAGACTCCAACGGAACTACAAACATGGAGATTCTAGAAGGAGTCCAAGCTGTCCAGTTAGAAAACTCCTTCTCCATTCCCTTTTCCTCCCTCCTCTCATCCCCATCCCCACTTTCCCTCTCCTCCCTTCCGCCCCTCCTCCCTCTACCCTTCTTCCCTCTCCCCCCTCTCCTCCCTTCCCCCCCTCTTCCCTCTCCGCTTCCTCTCCCCCTCCTCTCCCCTCTCCACTTTTTCTCCCCCTTCTCTTCCATCTCCCCCTCCCTCCATCCTCCCTCTCTCTCTCACCTCTCTTCTGGATGATGATTCGGAGCAGCGGATTGGCTGAGGACAGGGCCTTCAGGAAGTTGTCGTCATTGTTGATGGGCAGGAGGTCTCCTTGTACATCGGCGTATCCCAACAGCACCTCCACACCGGGGATGCGGTGTACCGTCTGCAGCAGCCGGTAGAACTCCTGGAACCCTCCGGAACCGGTCCTCTTCAGGGCGAAACGCCTGTATTCCGCCTCAAACTGCCACACACGAGGATACAGGAACACAACACGGGAGTTACAATTGGGCTTACATTAAATGGCTGAGTAGAAATGGTTTATCTATGGAAGCTAGTGACACTATACAGCTGAGTTGACACGAGAGAGTCAATGCAGTGGTCGGCCATGTAACCCAGCTAAACCACCACTTCACTCTTTCTGTGGGGTCGGTTATAGCTCAGTGGTTAGACAACTGGAGGTTCAAATCGCCCCCTGACCGTTGCTTTGGATACATGGGTCTGCTGAATGAAAACGTGATTTCTCTCTCTGCACTTCCCCGAATGCTCTTTTTAGTTTCTCTGTTTTCAACCACAAATGTTCAAACTTCCTCAAGCACACACTGGCTTCCTCAACCAGGCAGACAAACACCATGCAGATAGCAGCACCGGGCAGGAGAAGAGACATAAATAGAGAGAGGGGGGGGGGGGGGGGGGGGAGAGAGAGGGTGAGGGGGAAGAGAGGGTGAAAGAGTGAGAAAGAGAGAGGTACACATTGTCCTACTTCGCACTTTCCCACCACCATTTCTGACCTGACACATATGACTGGTTAAGAATGCTACCGTTCTGGAAAGCTGACATTTCTACAGCAGCAGAAATAGAAAAAAATTGAGTGTGAACTTGAGATGTGAACTCCTGGGTGGAGCTGAGCTATGTAACATAAGTATTTGGTAATTGGTGGTTATGAGGGAGAGGAGGTAGGTGGTCCAGAAAGAGGCTACCAGGAGATCTATAGGAGCCTGCCCAACCAATCCCAGGCCCTGTGTGACCAGTCAGGAAAGGGTAGGATCAGACAGTGAGACGGCAGGATTTCATTTCATCACTAATGCAGTTATTCTCACCCCCCCTAATGGTACATCTTACCCACACACCTAAACCTCACCCACTGTGGAACAGACTGGTGCAGGCTTGAGAGGACGTGGAGGGGAGAGAAAGGCTGGAGAGAGGCAGGAGAGGAGAAAGCGAGGCAGGAGAGATAGAGGCAGGAAAGAGAGGCAGCAGAGAGATAGGAGAGAGAGAGAGAGAGAGAGAGAGAGAGACAGGAGAGAGAGAGAGAGAGAGAGAGAGAGAGAGAGAGAGAGAGAGACAGGAGAGAGAGAGAGAGAGAGAGGAAAAACAAATGAGGGAATGGTAACAAAACAAACAGGTCAGGAAATACACAGGGGAAGGGGAGACAGGGATAAACACGTAGAAGGAAGAGAGGTATATGGGACAAGGTCCGACCGGAACAGAATAGAGTTTCCATGGCTGAGATGGGGGACTGGACAGAATCTAGCCTACATAGCTAAGATCAAGGACAAAGCAGGATGATCTAGGATGACCATCAGCTGATTGGAGATGGACACACCACAACACACATTAAATACAAGGAGACCACAAGAGGAGAGGAACCGGTTCTTCTCTTTCAGAATCCATTACTAGAATGCCCTTTCAGCTATTTTCTGACAACAAGCTTTTTTCTAGTGCTGTAACTCATTTACCTTTCATTCCTGAAGTAATATTTGTGAACTGTGGAGTCGGGTTCTAAAATAAACACACCAAATACAGTGAACTCAGTCAAGCGAGGGATGGACAGTTGCAGTATCTGCATGTGAACTGCCCTTGAATGAAGTATGAGAAACAGGGAGCAGGACACATTAGGTTTGTTTACAAACATCCTGATGGTTTTACAGAGGTACACCCCAACCTGTCCCTATTCATCATACAATCATCTGAATAGTAAGGAATGACAGCCCTCATTATTTGGAGTAGCCTGTAATTATTAGAAAAGGTGACAGAGAGAGTTGTATTTTTAAAATGAATCCATTCAAGGAAGTTTGTCCCTGTTCCTGACCACATACAAATGAGTGATCACTAATGAGTCAGTCGGTGTCCAGTACAGTACTCCTCCCTGCCCTCCCTCACGACCGTGTCTCCTCTATGACTAATCAGCAAGGCCAGATAGGCTAATTAGCTGTTTTCATCCTGACTTTGCTCCGTTGCCGCACCGGAGGCTTGCGCTAGAACACCTCACAGAGGATAACAACAGCCGCGGACACAGCGCTCCCAGCAAACCCGAGGAAAGAACAGACCGAGTGAGCTGTCATCCGCTAAAAACACGGTGGAAGATAAGACAGACACGCTCTAAGCTCGCGCCCAAACCGGAGAGACGTACTGACAATAATGATATGGATGTATACCAGCTAATATCCCCTGGTCGGAAGGGATTTGTAACCCATATATAATCCGAGCGAGCGAGTCGAGATGAGAAGCAGAGCTCTGCAGACAAATCCCATTTAGAAGCTACGACAGGAAGGTTTGATAGATAGCCCTGGATAGATCGAGGGTGTCATCCATGCACGCGCCTGATGTAGTAAGCTCCTAGTCAATACCCCCGCTGTCCGGTTCCTCGGTACCCATTGCCAATAACAAGCTATTAACATAATTTTCTTGTCGTGTGCTGTCTTACCTTGCTCTTGACCTCCACTAAATTGTCCGTATGTTTCAGCGGAGTCCTCTGGTTTCTTGACATGTTTGCGCGATGTGTTCCCGCGGATAGAACCATCCACGGGCTTTCCTAGAAACAGGATAGAACGGTACGTTTGTCACTCCTTCGTCAGCGCGTAGGCTCGCAGCAACATGGGGCCTGTGGCAGGTTTTCACGGCAGGTAGACTACAGCCTCCGAAGGGTCCGTCCGGTACAGTAGTAGCCTATCGGTCTATGTGGGAAAACGTTCCTTCAGAGCTACGCTGCCGCTACCGTTGCCTCAATAACAATGACGTCAGATGGGCATGCCGCTTGGAGGCGGGGGTGGGGTCACTTGCTGTGTCTTTTAGATGTTCTCGTTTCTGTTGATACCCTAGACAGGTGGGACCAATTCCTAAAAATAAAGAGATTTTAATCATAACAAAACAATGGGGTAGGCGTACTGATGTGACTGTGAGTCAGTGACGGTACTCTTTAACTCCTGTCGTCCGATGATTAAGATTATTTCCGACAAAAGTGACTCATGGACTGTAATGAAAACTTCAGCAGGGGTCATGTTTACTTTCGATACTTCCCAGAGAGAAATAACTTACCTTGGAAAGAGTCCTTGATCCGACTTCAGAGTTATGTTCTATGTCTACCCACCCTGCCCTCCGCCCCCAGGCCCAGCCCAGCCCCCCTCCTCTCCCTCCCTTCTCCAATTTGAATACCTCAGCCAACCGTGGCCTGGGCTCAGTAAGCTGGTGTGTTGCAATCGGTCCAGTACCACACTGTGTCAGTCTCTCTCTCTGAAGAGAACATGGAGTGAGAGAGGTGGGCCTCGGGCTTACGTAAGAGACTCGCATCTCTGGAGAAGGAGACCAGCGCTCTGGAGAGAGAAGAGAGGATACCTTGGCCAAACATTCCTCCTCTCCTCACCTCTCTGCTCCTCTGTTCCTGGGCCTCCTATGTAACTGTCTGTGACAATGGAGAGATTAGGAATGCAGGAATGCAGAGTGACAGAGAGAGAGAGAGAGAGAGAGACAGAGAGAGAGAGAGAGAGAGAGAGAGAAAGAAAGAGAGAGAGAGAGAGAGAGAGAGAGAGAGAGAGAGAGAGAGAGAAAGGGAGAAAGAGAGAGAGAGAAAATGAATCTCGCTGCCGTGAATTTCGCACACCAGGTCAATGCTTTGATCTTCACAACGCTCCTACCTGCGTGTGTGTGTGTGTGTGTGTGTGTGTGTGTGTGTGTGTGTGTGAGAGAGAATGACAGACAGAGAGAGAAAGAGAGAGAGAGATGGAGGGGGGGGGCGAAGGCAATATCCTGAGCTCCCCTCGGAGAGAGCTTCCTGTGGCTGCCAACGCCATGTCAGCATGCAGGTACAAACACCTGGAGACAGAAAGCCTTTCATCATCTGACTACTGAAGACACAAGTTCTGGAGATGCTGCAGACACTCAACCAACCAGCTGACCAAAATAGCTTTTGACAAAACCAGATTCCCCGTTGAACACACGCCCATATTTACGAGAGGTAAACTATGTTGTCCTCTGATTCCTGTCCCTGTTCCCTCCTTGCTCTCCCCCCACCCTCAGCACCTCTCCCCCAGCCAGGACAGAGAAAGGGTCTGTGCGGAGGAGAGACTGTGTAACAGGGTCTGTTTCACCTCCACATCCCCGCAGCCACACCCTGGAGAGACTAACCCCATGTTAATTAATTTCCACAACTGCTTCCATTCCAGTTTCCATCTGCAGCAGCCCAGGAATGTCAGCTATGCGAGTCAGTCGTGTAAGCAAGCTGTGTGGAGCTGCTGATAAGATAGCTTAAACTCTCACCTCTCCTCTCTTCTCCTTCTGCTCTCTTCTCCTCTCGCCCTCCTCTCTCTTCTCTTCTCCAGAATACCCATAGATAAACATGCAACAAAACTCATTGTTATGGAAACAAGCCTCTCCTACAACCTGCTAGATACCTATTGGGTTCTAGAATAGGTATTTGGATAAAAGCGTCTGCTAAATGAATAAATGTAAATGTATTCCTGTGTGATGGTTGGTAGGTTATGTTCTGTACACGGTGTAAGTCTGGGTGTGACAGGTGATGACAGCCAGGCAGTGTTTCCTCTGGTGTCTCTCTTCACATCCTGCCTTCAGACACAAGAGAAGCTGGACCCCCCCCCCCCCACACACACACACACACACAATCACGCAGGCCTGTTTCCACTGGCCTCCAACTCTAGTATCTGACCCTCGATCTTATCAAGTAGTTCAGTGTTTGCTCACCAAACCATTTCAGTTTCTCCTTTCTTAGAACATTCAAATTCATTCATTGTAATCGTCGTGAGGAGAAATGTTGTCGTCACGTACAGATCCACTGCTTGCTCACGCGTCCAAACACACGCAGCCACATCATGTGACGGGCATGTGCAGCCGTAGTCTTGGCAGCCTCGATGAAGCTTCAGAGAACCAAAGACAGAATCAGTGAAGCTTCAGAGAGCCAGAGATTGAAGCAGTGACAAAGCACAGCGAGGCTCACTCCAGGACAGGCGTCAATGATTCATGAGAGACTGAAGTGCTGCTCCGTTTGAACTGAGGGGAGATGCTTCCATGAATACTGTACAGCATAGTTACATGTCAGTACACACGCACACACACACACACAGGCAAAAGACCCACACACACATTCCATCCACACACACACAGGTGAGGGGAACCAGCGCAGGGCTCTGACTCGTGAAAAAGTTATGTGGAATGTGCTGGAGGATCGCAAGGGTGGGGTTTGAGTATGCTGTCAGACCAGCCTGTCTGCCCTGGCACCTGCATTCCCAGTACAATCTCACCCCACCCCCCCCACCCCCTCCCTCCCACATGGACCTCGCTGCCCATTACACAGCACCCTGCTGATACCTACCAGCATTCCTCCGGTTCTAGTCTGCCTACCCAGCATTCCACAGGGCCGGAGTCAAACGCTGCGACACGGTGACACACACGCATTGGGCATGTTCCTTTTCCGTGTCACACGGGGGCTGGCTGACTGGGCCAGCCTGCTGTCTTTTGTGTTGGACAGACAAAACAAGGAGACAGGTCGTTAACAACTCAATCTGCAGTTGATTAATGACTGTGTGATTGTTATGGAGGGACTTCAACAGAGAATGTGATAGTCTCCCTGGGCTTGGCTACGTATTGTATGACCATGACCCAGAGATATGGAGATGTGGATCTATACCGGTCAGACACAAACCCAGCACTGTGTTTCTGCAAGCGGTCGGGGCCAGTCGGACTGGCTGGTCATTTAGCTAGGGCAGGTGTACAATGTGTGTGTGTCTGTGAGGTGTGTGTGTGTGTGTGTGTAAGGCGTCGGTGTGTGTATCCCCTGGCCTCCCGGGAGACGGACAGGCTTGAACACATTCCTGTCCTCTGTTGTTCTGTCTTTTCCGGCATGACAGGATCAAGTGGCAGCCGGACAACAAGGGAAGGGGATTGGCTGACTGCAGGAAGTAGCCGTTTCATGTGATGGCTGTTTTTCTTTCTCATTTCCATATCTACCTGCTGAGCGTTACAGTGCTTCCTCCTGACTGAGATCACATGGACGAGGACTTGAGTGTTACCAAAGCAGCTAAAAGACCCTAAGGAATGACTGTATGTCTCCTGTTTCCTGCTCTTCTGTTGACCCGGCGTAGAGTGAACAGATATCTATGATATCTATAGTCAACTGATATGCTGTATGTCTGCATTAGCAAAATAGCAGGGTGTGGGGTGTGCTGGTAACAATAATACAAAGTTGTGTTTGTTACAGAAGCTGGAGCTGGAGGAAGCTAGTGTGTGTGTGTGTGTGTGTGTGTGTGTGTGTGTGTGTGTGGGGGGGGGGGCAGGAACAGGTGGTGAGAAGCTCCAGGTGTAGTTGAGAGTTAGCTACGAGTCCTGAGAGAAACAAATAGCCTGAAATCTGAGTTCTGCCGCCGGAATGTAAAACGTCACCTGGTCACCATGGAAACCTGTTTGCAACAGCTGCTCTTTGTTCTCCCTCCGAGTGTGTGTGAGTTTGTATGTGTGTGTGTGTGTGTGTGTGTGTTTGTGTGTGTGTGTACACGTGCAAATTCCTGTATGTAAATGCATGACATTGAGTAAGTCCTAAAGGGATGAGTTGGTGAGAAATGTCAACAAGATTTGTCTCGCGATGAATCAACAGGCGTCACCTACAGTACCCGAGAGGGGGGTGAGGGGGGTTGAGGTTTGGAGGGGGGTGAGAGACGAGAGGGGGGAGAGGGAATTGGGATAGAATAAAATATATCTATTTACAACAACTCTGTTCCTAATAGAAGTATTAAATCATGATTTGGTTCTCATGTGACGGCTGGTACACACACAAGGTTGGATACATCTACACATCTAACACCGCTAAGTCATATTCCAACTCTCTGATCCTCAAATGTCTTACTGTCTTCAAACGAACGTGGTACGTGCTTGATCTGTGACATGTAGCAACTTTGCATGCCCTCTCCACATCGAGTCATCAGTTTCCACCTCCTCTCCACGTCAGCTGCTCCTCCTGGTGGACATCATGTGGCACTGCACCATCATCACTGCAGCTCTGCTGAGAATGCTGCAACTGCTGCTGTGGACAATAAGTGAAAATTTACGGATTCAGAACCAGGTTCTGTGTAGTGTTTCTTAAACATCTAAACATCCACTTCAGACCCCAATGACATGAGTTAGAACCAGTATGCTCATGTTTGAGGATGTCGTGGATAGGGTTGGCTCAGTGTGACGCCCCTAACACAGAGACGCCCCTAACACAGAGGCCCGGGTTGGATTCCGACTCACATTACATTTCTGCATGTGTTCCCCTCTTTCTACCTCTCTGGGTCTCTCTCTCTCTCTCTCTCTCTCTCTCCCTCTCTCTCTCTCTCTCTCTCTCTCTCTCTCTCTCTCTCTCTCTCTCTCTCTCTCTCTCTCCAAAACATTCAGTACTGAAACAGCATTCGGCGAGGTGGTTAGTGATTCACAGCTGGTCTCTGATGCAGGCTCCATCCACCATGGTTCTCCTGGTTCTCCTGGCTCTCGTGGTTCTCGTGGTTGTCCTGGACCTGAGCGCAGCCCTTTTACCCTGTTGATCATCAAATTCTCCTGGAGCATATCGAGAACTACGGTGGGATCTCTGGCATGTCAATACAGCGGCTGTATAGCTTTTCTCGGACACATCCCACGTTTTTCCTCGTCTTCTCTGGAAAACTAGTAATTGTAACATTTGATTTGTGTGCAATAGTAGCACACGGTATCAGCCTGTCTCAACTCGTCAGACCAGTGAACATGGCCCAGTCGGCTTCTTGGGACCGGCGTGGCTGAGACGTACAAAACGGGGATATCTATATGTTTTTTTGATGAGTCACGTCAGCCACAGGTGTCAAAGTACATCAGTTAAACTTTGGATTCTAGGTGACGCTCGAACACTCCCCCATCAAGCTGGTACTTCCTCATTCAGGCACACACCTATAGCCAGACATTCTTCCCATTGGTGGTGTCTCCGAGGTGTCTCAGTGGGGTGAGGGTACTGTCTGTGGCAGGACCCGTGGCACGTGTTCTGGGCGACATCTGGTGGGACCGGTCTATTTCCTGGGTGAACAGGTCTGGTGGGAATGGTCTATTTCCTGGGTGAACAGGTCTGGTGGGAACGGTCTATTTCCTGGGTGAACAGGTCTGGTGTGACCGGTCTATTTCCAGGGTGAACAGGTCTGGTGGGACCGGTCTATTTCCTGGGTGAACAGGTCTGGTGGGACCGGTCTATTTCCTGGGTGAAGAGGTCTGGCAAGACCGGTCTATTTCCTGGTTGAACACGTCTGGCGAGACCGGTCTACTTCCTGGGTGAACAGGTCTGGTGGGACTGGTCTACTTCCTGGGTGACAGAAGCAGCCCCATGGCATCTGGTGTGGGGAGCAGTGTTCTGGTGACGGGGGCCAACAGGGGCATCGGTCTGGAGCTCGTCAGGCAGCTGGCAGAGTCCACCAACCCGCCTCAGCTGATCTTCGCTGGCTGTCGAGAACCAGAGAGAGCTAAGGTACCCATGCACGTACATAGGTCTCTGATGTCCCCTCTTGGTGGGACCTAGCAGTGCTGCTGCTGACTGACCAGGTCTGACAGTACAGGTCATTCAATCAGGAGAGACCTGGGATGAGTAAAGTGACGTTTATTTACAGAATGTTAAATGTACTACAAGTGTTAAGAGCTTAGACCCCATGGGGAATTATTGATCAAAGGGCACCTGCCCAGCATCCAAAGAACAATCCCCCATGGGGTCCAGACCCTGGTGACCCAGCCAGAGGAGACGAAGAACAACGACAAAGGCAACGGGTGGCGACGGGGAGGCGGAGGGTCGCGCACTTGATAGCATGGGCAAACTACACAGGGAGAGAATCATATTTAAAGGCACGGCATCATTGTGATAGGCTGAAAGCTACGAGGAAGATTTGACAGTGTTAATTGACCGACGAGAGCGCTAATCGATACTGAAACCCAGACGACAGCCCGACATAGGGAAGAGGGGAAGTAGAGCGTTCTTGGCGGGGGGAGTAAGTTGTGAAACATTAGCCAGGATGCCCGAGTGCAAGTATCGGTGTTGCCTAACTGAACTTGCGCTAATACATTTACTCAAACATTTACACAATGCATCTCTGTCCAACTATAGGTAGTAGAGCCTGTGATGTACAGAAGCTATGGTTGCCGTGGTGCTGTGGTATTATGGTATGTTTGGCCCTCTGACCTCTGGTATTTCTTGCTGTCGGCAGGACCTGCGAGAGCTGTCCCAGAGGCACCCGCAGATGGTCATCATAGTAACACTGGGTAAGGGATGTGGGTGATGTGATGGAGGAGGAGGAGCAGAAGGGTAACGTAGGAGGGTGGGAGGGAGGGGGGGGAGAGATGGGAGGGAGGGAGGCTTTAAATTACTTTAACTTAATGTTATTTATGATCCAGACCAGTCGTAGAGAAGAGACTCCACCCATACGTGTTTGATGCTGCACTTAAGATAGGACGTTCTACATCTGCACTGTACTATGTAACACGATAGCTGAGATCTCACTGTAGCACTGTAGCTGAGATCTCACTGTAGCACTGTAGCTGAGATCTCACTGTAGCACTGTAGCTGAGATCTCACTGTAGCACTGTAGCTGAGATCTCACTGTAGCACTGTAGCTGAGATCTCACTGTAGCACTGTAGCTGAGATCTCACTGTAGCACTGTAGCTGAGATCTCACTGTAGCACTGTAGCTGAGATCTCACTGTAGCACTGTAGCTGAGATCTCACTGTAGCACTGTAGCTGAGATGCTGTTATTGTTCTTCGTGCCTGCAAGCTGAAATGTGGTTCTTTTGTGTCTGGTACATGCAGACCGTTCAGTTCACAGTTCACTTTTGATCCTTGATTTTATGTTGTTTCTACAAGCTCTATTTGCATATTGCTTTGGAGAAAAACATCTGCTAAATGAACGAAATGTCAATGTAATGTCAGCCCTCTGCTGGTCACTGAATCATCACAGCTGTCTACAACAGGCGTGCCTGAATTTAAACATGTTCGTGTTCTGGCTCAGTGTGTGAATCTGGGCTCATGTCTTGTGTTCATCCCAATAATTTTAATTGACTAATTTGGGAATATCTATATATAGATATTCTACTATAACATACCGTAATCCTGCTATGCTTTTAAGCACCATTGTTTTTCCTTAGATTAGCCTGATGTTGTCATACTCATAATTCTAGTCAGAATATGAGTCTGAAACCGTTCCGTTGGGCTGTGAGTATAGCCTGGCTGCCAGCCCAACTTCTCCCCGCCCCCAAAAAAATTTGGTCGGGAAGTTGGGTCTGGAGGGTCTCGTATTGGGGACCAACTACAGAAAACCAGAATCTGGGCGAACCAATTAAATTGCCGGGCGGGCTTTATAGGATGATGGACAGATGATCAACAGTAACGTAATCACCCACGTCACAAAAGAGCGTTTAAGTTGAATTCGTTTTGAACAACCATGGCTACCGCTGGAGATCTGGGATGTTATGATTCTGCCATCGAGTCTGTTTTAGAAGACATCGACAGCGCATTAATTTTGAAAGAGTAACAGAGAGACGCAATCAAGGCATTTGTCAATGGAAAATATGTTTTTGCCGTCCTTCCTACGGGATTCGGTAAAAGTTTAATTTATCAGCTGGAGTTGTAATCCTAAACGGAGAACTTGTTCGTATATGCATTGCCCTTTATTGTTTTGCTCAAAAAGGTTGACCGTGTGAACAAGTACTCTCCCTACCCTTAAATTAATTTTACAACACCGGCAAAAATCGTTTGTATTCATTCTTCAAGCATACTTCAAGTCTGCTTGTAGTTTAGTTCTGTTGACAACAACTATGCGGTGCTTAACATACGTCACATACTCTGTTGCTCTGATTGGTTGTAGATCTATCCAATTGAGCGAAGAGGCATTTGTTTTCCAGGCTTGTTTGAAACACGCCCTGTAGTCAAAGCCCAACGGAGAGTTCTCAGACTCATATTCTGACTAGAATTATGAGTATGACAACGTCAGGCTACTGTGAGTATGGGGCGGGTTTCAACCGAACCCGGAAAAAAATGCCTCTTCACTCAATTGGATAGACCTACAACCAATCAGAGCAACGTAATATGTTGTTTGTTGAAAATGAAGTCAACCCAAGCGCTCTTTGGTGACGTGGTTGATTACGTTACTGTTGATCATCTGTCCATCATCGTATAAAGCCCACCCTGACAATTTGATTGGTCCGAACAGCTCCTGTTTGGACATACTTTTTCCCAAAACTAACAAACCCAGACCCAACTTCCCCACAACAAAAATTTGTGGGCGGGGTTAAATTGGGCTGGCAGCCAGGCTACTAACATCCCATATGTTGCATAATTCCGCAAATTACGTGTTTTGACAGGAAAACGACTCTCCTGCGATTGAGTTTGATGGAATGTTGTTGTTGGCAAACTCACCCGCATGTCACATCCTGTGTCCCAGACGTGTCGGATGCGGCCAGCGTGTCGGCTGCCTGCCAGCTGGTGTCCACCAGGCTGGGGGAGGCAGGCCTGAACCTACTGGTGAACAACGCTGCCGTCAACCGTCCCATTCCCGGCAGCCTGGCGCAGACGGGCGCCGACGACATGATGGACGTCTACCGGACCAACGTGGTGGGGCCCATGCTGCTCTCCAAGGTCGGTGCCCGCCCCTACGCCCCTACGCACTGCATTGACACATCCATACATTAAAGCTGTAAACCATGAGGGAGTCAGATGGCTGAGCGGTGATGGAGTCAGGCTAGTAATCAGAAGGTTGCCGGATCGATTTTTCTGCAGTGCCACATGATGTTGTGTCCTTGGGCAAGGCACTTCACCCTACTTGCCTCGGGGGGAATGTCTCTGTACTTACTGTAAGTCGCTCTGGATAAGAGCGTCTGCTAAATGACTAAATGTGAATGAGAGGTGGGATATCGCCTACTAACCCGTGGGTTCTGCTGCCGTCATAGACAGGAGGAGCACCAGAGTTAACCACCAATAATAGATAATACTTTTGCACGTTATGAGCATGTATGCGTAAAAGGGATTTACAGGGGAGGGATTTGAACCTGCAACGTCTTGAACTGCACTGAGCTATACGCGGCCCAATGTTACAAGTACTAGCCGACTCATCAGTATTCTCCTGTCGGTTATTGAATCAGAAACATGCATCTTCATCCCTGTAAACTATCCATGTCTTGACTGTCTCTCCTACAGGAGTTGATGCCTCTGCTGCAGAGGGCAGCAGCTCAAGCTTCAGAGTCAGGGTTGTCCTGTCGAAAGGCAGCCATCATCAACGTCTCCACGTTGATCTCCTCCATTGAAAAGTGCTATGAGAGCTTTCGTATGGCGCCCATGTACCCCTACAGGACAAGCAAGGTACTGCGCCTTCTGCACTACCGCACAGAGCAAGGGGGATGGGAAAAGGGGATGGGAGAAGGGGATGGGGGTGGGGTGGGCAGGGTAGTACTAAAGCAGGTCACTGCCCTGTGTTTCCTGCATGTTGATGGTCCTCAGTGCTGTTTGTCCTCCTGTCCACCAGGTGGCGCTGAACATGCTGACTCGCTGCCTGGCAGAGGACCTGAGGAAGGACGGCATCCTGGTGACGGCTATCCACCCCGGCTGGGTCCAGACGGACATGGGCGGGTCAGAGGTTAGCGGAGGGGGTAACAGGCATTGGGGGTAGAATGAATGAAAGAAAGAGAGAGCAAGAGAGAGAGACAGACAGACAGACAGAGACAGAGAGATGTGATTGGAATTCATTTAATTCAATTCAATCGAAAGAGAACAAGAAAAAGAGAGCGAAAGACAGAGAAAGGTAGCGAACGAAAGAGAAAGAAAGACTCAAGGTTGATATGTATGAAAGCGGGCATGGCTTCAGCACGTCCACGATCACATCCGCTCTGTTGCTGACAGGCTCCCCTGCCAAGGAAGGACAGCGTCCGGGGCATGCTGGGAGTGATGTCATCGCTCACGGAGCAGCACCGTGGGACTCTGTTGGACTGGAAGGGTAACAGCATCCCCTGGTAGCAGAGGGACCCACCCAGACACAGAGGCCTGACGAACACTGTCTGTTCCCCCCTGTCGAGTTCCAGTCGTGGTCTCATCCAGGCTTTCCGATGGCATGACAGAGCTCGTCTGCCCTGAATAAAAACCAGCCTCAATACATGTGGTCCTTTTGTCGTGTCCCTTCAAACGGTGTCCGTTCAGTAGGCCGTGTGTGTGTGCGTGAGTTCAAGGAGTGTGTGTTCTCTGCCGTCTGCTGCTTGTGGAGGAGCATGATGACTGTCCCGCTCCAGCAGACCGGAGAGAAGGAGAACGGAGAGGGGACAAGCACCAACGGAAGCAGGAAGGAGAGGAGGACGTGGAGATGGAGGGGTGAGAGAGGGGTGGTGGAACAGAGGCCGTTTTTTCCGCTGTGTTTCTCCATATCCCTGTTCTCTGACTGTCCGGAGTGTGTGTGTGTGTGTGTGTTTTAGGGGTCAGGGCAGGAGAGACAGCCCTACTGGCAGTGATGACTGCTGGCAGGAAAGGGTCTTGAAAAACTGCTGATTAAGAGAGAGGATGAAAGACTGAATAACATGCTCTACTCCTGCAGTTTGAGACAGAGTGTTCTCTTTTCCAGCCCAGACCACCTCTCACAGGAATACTTGGCTTAATCATTTCAGACCATGAAAATAGTCCTACGTTTTTCTTTTGTTCTTGTACCTGTGTCCCAGTTATTCATTCAAAGATGTGTAGTTATGTCATTGATTGCATATTTTACGTCTATGAATCCAATTATTGATGATTTGGTCTCCTGTGGATGCTTGATGTGGTTCACTCAATAGGTCAAATGGGCATAGGGACAGATAGCTAGAGAGGTGGGATTTACACGGAAAGTGTAAAAAAAAGTTAGAAGTCAAACATTTACGGTAGAACGGTAGAAAAGCTTTAGGCTAGTACATCTTCTTACATTTAGTCATTTAGCTGACGATCTTATTCTTGACATGTACATCGTTTTTTTGCTTTTTAAAGCAAGTAGCCTAATCGAAAACTGACAGGCAAAAACCTTGACAATTCACTGGTCTATAGAGGCGTTGTTTTATATCCCACAGACGAAAACAAGCGAAGTAGTTTTACTGCGGCCATCTGCAGGTGACCTGACAATCGACTAATTTGATTAGAGCGGATCAATCCCATGGGTAGTTGGCTATCTAAAGAAAGGGAGATTTAATTAGCCTGAGGCTTTACATGTACGTTTGCTGTAGAACAGTTAAGCTAGACAGTAGTGAAGGTGTTTTTTTGAGTAGAGATTTCAGGGATCTGGCAGATCGGTGTCAGTTGTGAGGCTGGAGAGATCATCGCTCGAGGAAAGAGGTGTGACCACAAGCGCGCTGACGTTTCGGAGAACCGAGTGCTCGCTCTTGCATGCAGGTTGGAACTTGGATGAAGGGCTAAACTGAACTTGAAACATTCTTTTGGTTCTCCCTTTTTTGCCGGGGAACATTTTCTCGCTCGTAGGACTACAATAAAGGTAAGATAGAAGATCTATTATGATGTCACTGTAAATGACGTAAAAAAAATCGAGTGTTTCAAAGTTCCACATACAAAGCTGATGTTTTACTGGGTCTAACCAAATCCACAGAAAAATATATTTAGGTTTTGCCCGTGATGTATCGGTATCAATGTGGCTGTGTGTGTTTACAGTTTGTGTGTGTGTGTGTGTATGTGTGTGTGTGTGTGTGTGTGTATGTGTGTGTGTGTGTGTGTGTGTGTGTGTCGGGGTAGGAGGGGAAGGGGCCAGGGGAGTCACTGCCAGGTGTGTTAATCATCAATCAATGAGGTTCACTCTCGGTATCCGTCACCTTCTTATCTTTCTCTCTCTCTCTCTCTCTCTCTCTCTCTCTCTCTCTCTCTCTCTCTCTCTCTCTCTCTCTCTCCCTCTCCCTCTCCCTCCCTGTTGTGTGCTCTGGTTGTACAGACAACAGACAGTTTGGGAGTTTCACAGTGGAATAGATTACCTCAACTCCCTTCCTCTCTCCCCCTCATCTCTCCTTCTCGTTCCACACAGACCTTCTGTACTTTCCCATCCTTCTCCTCCGCCTTTCTCCTTTTGCCCCTTCCCTCCCCCTCTTTCCCCCCCTCTCACATAATCACTCTCAGTCCCTCATTCACATCAAGACCAAACTGGAGTTTTGGTTGTTTGTGACACTACTCCACATTTGAACCAGTTTACAGTGTAATAAAAGGCAGTTTTAGACCTCCTGTCTAACCAGGCCCACCCTCTTTCCTCAAACACACTCCCTTCTCCCAGGGGCACCCAAGGGTCAGTGCTGGAATGTTTGTTGAACGCACAGCCAGATAGGTGGATACCGGACGGGTGGAAAAAAAACACTGGGACGTAGATCGTTGGTTTCGAAAAACAGATATATTGTGTATTGATGACACAAACGTGTGTGTGTCAGAGAAAGTTTGGCCTGATCTCTCAGGTCCATAGTACAGCAAACACAGCAGACAGTGTTTCAGTAACAGCGTGCTGCCTTGTTCGTGGTAAATAAGGCTGACAGACAGAAACCCAACTGTCTATCTGCAGCTGGTGCTGTAGTGGTGGTTGGTTGTGGAGGTGGAGTGAATGTGGTGGTGTAGGGGTCGTTGAGATTAGATGTCCCGGGTGTAGTGGTTTTCTTGGGCTTTGTGTTTGGTGTTGGTGGTTGTTATGGTGACCAGAGTCAATCAGTGTCCTTCTGGCTATTCGAAGGATGATTGTTGACTTGGTCTGAATGAGTGACTAGTTGACCCTTGACCCATAACAACAGGCTGACCTGGACTGAAGCCTTTTTTGAATCATTGTCTAATCTCCCTCGCTCTCCATCGATCTCGTTCTTTCTCAGTGCTCACCCTTCTCTGTTAACTCCATCCAAATCATCTCTGCCCTCTTTTCCCACCCACATCCCATCCACCGCTCTCTCTCTGCCTCTCTTCTTCTCTGCCGGTCTTGAAGAAAGTTGGCAGGAGCTGGTCTATTGTGTGGGAGACGGAGAGGCGGCTGTCCAAGGGTATTCAGGATGCGTTTATTGGTTCAGATGAGCCGGGGCTTTGGGGTAATGGATAAAGACATGACCCTTTTCCTCTGTCGGAGACCTTTCCTCACGGCAAGAATGAGGCAGAGCAACTAGAATGTGTTTGTGTGTTTGACAGATTTACGATTATGCGACACCTCAGGGCTTCTGTTGGCTAACAAGCCTGCAGTTTAGACTTGTGTGAAGCTAGTCTCGTGTTGTGGTACAGTATGTAATGGGTTGAGGGGTGTGAAACCGTGTCGTTGTACGACGGCATAATGATGTATTTTCTTGTGAGTCGGAATGGTGTGAATGGAGATGAACTTTGATGACAGGACAATGGCAGGAAGTGAACTGTCAGTATTTCCTGCCTGTGTATCTATACAGGTTTGAAATGATTTCCTGGTTCTACAGAGGTGGCAATAGTACACCACACACACACACACACTTACTGAATGCTCAGCACTGTGTGTGTGTGTGTGTGTGTGAGGTAGATGTGTGTGTAAATATAGATCCCAGCTCTCCCCTCTGACTAGCGTTAGAACTGCTGCAGTATTAATGGGTGGCCATGGGTAATGTAGTATTGATGAAGGTATTATGGGTAATGAAGTATTAATGACTGAGGGGTCCCTGAGGTCCTGTCTGGTCCTTACATCCTGTAAACACCTATCATGCGGTCAGATAAATAACTCATCTGCAGACTTCTATCTGAAGGAAAACCTCTTACTAAGCAGAATACTCCAGACTGTGGACGCAGACCTCTACAGAGAGATAGCTGACTGGTCCAGGTATTAAAGATCCACATGTCAAACTGCACAAGACACAGCAAACCACTGCAGGCTAACCCTTTACACCCCTAGACACCCACTCAGACCTGGATGGGTGTGATTCACATCCAGTTGTCTGGTGATCAGCTCAGACAGCCAGAGGTGAAGAGCCAGATCTCTTTATTAATTCACCAGACAGCTGTCCCACTCCAGGGTCCAGACTGTTTTAGGGATTGGCTGGATTTCACTCAGTAACAGGGCTGCTGTAGGTCCACACGTGAACCAATCACTGCCCCCCGTACTCCCTGATTGTGCCAAGGATTATAAGTGTGAAAGCTCATCCTGTGTGCATAGATAGTCTGGAAACAACACAACTGAAGTAAACCTTTTGCTTGTGTTAATTCATATCTTAATCTTTGTGGTGCGTCCAAACAGAGACCGCCTCTTTTCAAATCATTCAAATCCATATAGTTTGGGACTACCTTTGGGACTACCTCGTTGTTATGATCAGTGACCTATGCTCTTTTGTAAAGCTCTCTCTTGGAAGTCGCTCTGGATAAAAGTGTCTGCTAAATGCATAAATGTAAATGTATATGTAAATATAGCCCTTCTTACAAGCAATGTCACAGAGGGCTTCAAAAACGCCAATATAACTGCACTTAAACCAACCTAAACCAACCTAAACCAACCTAAACCAACCTAAAGCCTCAAGGAAGGCAAAGGAAAACTCCCAGTTTCTCTGCTGTGTTTTTTGGTTCTCTCGTCAACACGTCACCTTCCTTGTAGTACTGCACTGCATCCAGAAGAGGGCAGTGTTGAACTGGAATCCTTCCTCTAACTAGTCATGTGGTTCATGATAACCTCAAACTCTTGAAAGCCACTGTCCTTCATCTAATCTTAACTAGTATGAAAGTTAGTTTGTCCATAATTCAAGTATTGTAGCTTGTTTCCATTCAGGTCCAGGTCAAATCTAACCCTGCCCCCCCACTCCCCCTTCACCTACTTTATAATCGATAAATGTCTGTGCCCACGGAATTGTCTGATGTGTGATACCATGTTGTTTGTGCTGCACTTAACTATGTCATGTTGTAGATGTTATTGTTGCACTGTAGTTCAGATATAAGGGATGTTGCACTTACACCAGTACAGTATTTCTACTGTAACTATAAATATCACATTGACACTGTCGGCTTCTGTACTCCACCCTGCTACACCCCACCCATGCCGACTGTGCATGATACCACTTTATTATGTATTATTCTGCTTTACCCTACTTTAGGCTTTCAGAGACAATGCTATGTCTGTAATCTGCAGTGCTGAAGCAACTCATGTGGCTCTGCCTGGTGGAGGAGAAACACAGACAGACTAAATGGTGACTACGGTCGGAGTTTTTAAACAGGAAGCACGTCGCCGCAAGCTGCAGCAGAAGCAGGAAGTTAGCATTCTGACAGCCAGCCGTGTCTTTGCGCTGCTTCTTTGTTTACTGCTGCCTGCTGCATCAGCTGCTATTGCTGGCTCTGCCACGCCGTCATGTGCTGTGTGTGTGTGTGTGTGTGTGGGGGGGGGGATGTGTGTGTGTGTGTGTGTGTGTGGGGGGGGGGGGGGTGTGGGTGTGTGTGTTTGGGTTGGGGAAGAGCTCCAAACAGAAATAGAAAGTCCAGCCTCATATGAACTACTGCAGCCTGGTCTGGTCAGACAGCAGGCTGGGCTGGCCTGTGGCAGCAAGGGAGTAGGTGTTCTGGAGTAGCTCCATTGTTAGGGGAGCTAAAGGCTGCTTCTGTGGCCTGGCAGGAGGGCTCGAGGCCAGACTGGACTCAGGCCTGATGCTAAACACTAACATGGCCTGGAGCTCTCACCACAACCACAGACCAGCCCCCAGGGTCAGAGAGCCAGAGACAGGGGTGTAGGTTCCATTATATATGAAATGGCCGTTTTTGAAAATGGCAAATCTAGAGGTGGACTAGCTACATAGAGAGGGTAGGCAGTGGAAAACTGACCCTAGCGAGTCGCGTTGAGCCGCTACCATGCAGTGGAAAAACACGAGGTACTCTAACATGATCTCTTCTATGCTTGTCGAATGATTGTCGAAGTACAAATATTTGTACGACCAAGTGTAGTGGTCGCGTAAGTGCATGCACGCATTTGTGCGTACGTGTATGTGAGTCTGTGTGTATGTGCGTGTGTGTGTTCATCGGGAGATCAGTACCCGAACCATACGGTCCCACCCTGGTCTAATGGCTGCATGGAGAGGACGGGGGTGGGGGAGGGGGAGGGGGGATTAGCAGGGGGGGAGGAGTGGAACGGGGGGGTTCTAGTCTCTGTGAATGGGATGGTAGGATCAGACCACCGCCAGGCCAGACTGTCACGGTCCTGATGGCTGCTGTCAGGTCCACACAGCAACTGTCAAACATCGGAGGACAAAAACCTGAGCCTGAAGCTTAAGGCCGAATGCCCTTGGCCTCTCTCTCACCCCCTTGGCCTCTCTCTCTCACCCCCTTGGCCTCTCTCTAATCCCCTTGGCCTCTCTCTCATCCCCTTGGCCTCTCTCTCACCCCCTTGGCCTCTCTCATCCCCTTGGCCTCTCTCCCCTTGGCCTCTCTCTCACCCCCTTGGCCTCTCTCTCACCCCCTTGGTCTCTCTCTCACCCCCTTGGCCTCTCTCTCACCCCCTTGGCCTCTTTCTCACCCCCTTGGCCTCTCTCATCCCCTTGGCCTCTCTCATCCCCTTGGCCTCTCTCTCACCCCCTTGGCCTCTGTCTCATCCCCTTAGCCTCTCTCTCTCACCCCCTTGGCCTCTCTCACCCCCTTGGCCTCTCTCTCACCCCCTTAGCCTCTCTCATCCCCTTGGCCTCTCTCTCACCCCCTTGGCCTCTCTCTCACCCCCTTGGCCTCTCTCATCCCCTTGGCCTCTCTCTCACCCCCTTGGCCTCTCTCTCACCCCCTTGGCCTCTCTCATCCCCTTGGCCTCTCTCTCACCCCCTTGGCCTCTCTCTCACCCCCTTGGCCTCTCTCATCCCCTTGGCCTCTCTCTCACCCCCTTGGCCTCTCTCTCACCCCCTTGGCCTCTCTCTCACCCCCTTGGCCTCTCTCATCCCCTTGGCCTCTCTCTCACCCCCTTGGCCTCTCTCTCACCCCCTTGGCCTCTCTCACCCCCTTGGCCTCTCTCTCATCCCCTTGGCCTCTCTCTCTCACCCCCTTGGCCTCTCTCTCACCCCCTTGGCCTCTCTCATCCCCTTGGCCTCTCTCTCACCCCCTTGGCCTCTCTCTCACCCCCTTGGCCTCTCTCTCACCCCCTTGCCCTCTCTCTCTCACCCCCTTGGCCTCTCTCTCATCCCCTTGGCCTCTCTCTCTCACCCCCTTGGCCTCTCTGTCATCCCCTTGGCCTCTCTCTCACCCCCTTGGTCTCTCTGTCATCCCCTTGGCCTCTCTCTCTCACCCCCTTGGCCTCTCTCTCACCCCCTTGGCCTCTCTCTCACCCCCTTGGCCTCTCTCTCATCCCCTTGGCCTCTCTCTCATACCCGCCTTCTCCCCTGCGGTGAGTCAGCTGTACAGTCGCCGATTGTTACTAAACATCCAGTCTCCTGGAACTAAACGGTGGACTATTGTATACCAGGGGGCCTCCAGAACCCCCTCCTCCTCCTCCCTCCAGGCCCAGCATCAGCAAGGGTGAGGCTGTGGAGAGGGAGACCGGAGACAAGGACTAACCAGGGCCCGAGGAGAGGAGCAGTCGGAGAGAGTGGGTTTCGGTGTGGTCAGAGAGAGGTTTCGTTGTAGGCGTAGGTGGCACAGCAGACGGAGCTAACAGGTGGTGCTGTGCAAGTGTGTCGGTCAAGTGTGTGTTTGTGACTGTCTGCTCACTCATGGGTATCAGCCTGCGCTGGTGGCCGTTCAGTCTGTTAGCGGGTGTGCCAGTTCTGTCCAAGGTCAATGCACAGCTAATGATAGCTTACATAACTCTGTTTTTTTGTCTTTCCGCTTTTCTCTCTCTCTTTTCTGTCCCTCCTTCGCTCTCTCTGTCCATCTTTCCCCCTCTTCGCCTCCCCCCTCCCTCCTCGAGAACGTTCCAGCACGTCTTCTCAGATGAGTTTACGTAACATTAAGGGAACCCGTCTGTTGCTGAGGAAGAAAACAACAACATTTCTCTCTCCCTGTCCCCTGTCTCTGTCCCCACCACCAGTCTTGTCTCTGTGTCCCCAACACAGTGTCTGTGTCTCACACACACACACACACACTCTCCCTCTCAGTCCTCTCTCTCTCTCTCTCTCTCTCTCTCTCTCTCTCTCTCTCTCTCTCTCTCTCTCTCTCTCTCTCTGCCAACTCCCATGTTTTCCTCTTCTCCTGACAGGAAATGAATCAAAGAGGAAGGAGGAGCAGACAGAGAGTGTGTTTATAAATACATTCATGGTTTCTGGGGTCCGCCCCTGTTCCTGTGGGACACTGGTTCTGCGAGGAGGGAGGGCTGGCTGAGCTCTTACACATGCTAGATACCCCCAGAGAGAGAGAGAAAGAGGCAGAGTGTGTGTTTGTTCAATTCAGATCAAAGAACTCTTCTACCCAGCCCAGATTGGCCCACAGCTCCTCTGGGACCCCCAGGCGGGGTCCTAAACTCTGAGGGTCAGGGGTCAGGGGTGAGGAGGTGGCCTGGTAGAAACAGCCATGCTCAGGACACAGGGCCGGGTAACACTCGAGTGTCGGATGTCGTAAAGACGATGATGTTATTGTATTCTGGAGCAGTCTGGGTTTACTAGAGTGACCCATATATCTGGGTCTGCTGCCTGGAGAGGAACACACACACACATGCATGTACACAAATACATACACACACACACACACACACAGGGGGAGGGGAGACAAAAAGATGAGATTCAGTATTTATGAATGAACACGTGTCTGCAGCCTCCTAGTCAGTCAGACATCTCATTGACCTGCCCCCCCCCCGTCCCCCCCTCCACAGCCACCCCCCCCAACCCCAGAGTCTTCTTGGCCTACTTTACCCTGGCTCCTGGAACGACACATGCACACATACTCTGAAATCTTTCTTTAATTGCGTCAGTGTCTCAACTGTAATTGTTCCTCCAGCATACAGCCCTGCAGTGGAGTAGACGGGAGGATGTCTTAGATTAGAGAGAGAGTCATATAGAGAGGCTGCAACGTGCAGCGCTGGGACTCTACTTCAAGCAGAAGTAGAGTCCCAGTAGAGACTCAAGCAGCACTAGAGTCCCTGTAGAGACTCAAGCAGCACTAGAGTCCCTGTAGAGACTCAGGCAGCACTAGAGTCCCAGTAGAGACTCAAGCAGCACTAGAGTCCCAGTAGAGACTCAAGCAGCACTAGAGTCCCAGCAGAGTGCAGCACTAGAGTCCCAGCAGAGTGCAGCACTAGAGTCCCAGTAGAGACTCAAGCAGCACTAGAGTCCCAGCAGAGTGCAGCACTAGAGTCCCAGTAGAGACTCAAGCAGCACTAGAGTCCCAGCAGAGCGTCGCAGTAGAGTCCCAGTAGAGCTGGAAGAGGTGGCCCTCCCAGCTGGAGGGGTGATGGCAGTGTAATCTCCAGGGCAGCAGGCAGGGGGGAGCCGCTCAGGCCAGATTAGGGCTGGGACCAGGGTGTCTGAACATGGGCTGGAGGTTTACAGGACTGCCAGCATCAGCAGGGCTCTGCTCCGACATGCTGGGTCACCCCCAGATCCTGGGCTGGGCCTGCTGGGACAGCAGTGCTGGGGGTGGAGGGGATCCTGGGGAGGGGGAGGTGCTAATAACCTTTCTACTTTTGATTTAAGATCCGTATATGTTTATTGTTTGCACCATCCGGCAGTCAATTCTGTGTTTGTGTAAACCTACATGGCGAATAAAACCAAATTCTGATTCTGGTGTGTGTGTGTGTGTATGTGTGTGTGTGTGTTGTGGAAGGTCCGGGGGGGTTGACAATGATGTAACAATCAGCCTGATTAATAATGAAGCCGATTGAAACACAATATGCTGCATAAGTAATAATAACAGATTTGGAGACACTGGGCAGAGGGGGAGAAGGGTGAAAGGGGGGTGCTGGGAAGGGGGCTAACGTGGGGGGGGGGGCAGGGCTGCTGAGGTGTGTGTGTGTGGGGGGGGGGTACGAGTACCACTGGCTGTGATTCAAGAAGATGGGGGGCATTCAGAGAGGTGGAGAATGGCCTGGTGGTTCTCAATGGAGGGTGCAGGGGAGGGTGGAGGGGGTGGAGGGTTGTAAGTGAAAGGCAGAGTTCTATTGGTTTGTGTGTCTGTGTGTGTGTGTGTGTGTCTGTGTGTGTGTGTGTCCAGTCTTGGCCCTATCTCTCCCACGCAGGCAGGCAGGAGGTTGAACAGACGCACTCTCTCCCCAATGCATGACATCACCCCTTGTTGCCTTGGTGATGGCTACCCGGTGAGAGAGAGGGGTCGTTCGTCTTGGCGTGGTCGGGGAGGGGCAAGGGGCCTTTGTCACTGTCACACACACTTATTCTGATGAATGTGTGTGTGTATGTGTGTGAGAGAGAGAAAGTGTGAGTGTGGCAGAAAGAGTTTGTGTGAGAGTGAAAAAGATACTGTGGAGAAGGGAGAGAAAGAGTGAGTCAGAAAGAATGTGTGAGTGTGAGAGAGAGAAAGCACACACACACACATCACTCACTCTTTTCTCCCACGCACACTCATGACACACACTCAATTAAACATCTTGATGACTGTGCAGCTTGCATGTTCCTGTAATCAAACTCCCATTGGAGCAAATGAGCGTGAAGGCTTCACCTGCCTTCCTGCCCCTGATTGGCAGAGCCAGGGCAGCAGAAACATGGGGTCAGGAAGAAGTACCATTGAAGAAGTACTTTTGATTATGATTTGGGCACTTGATTGTGACTTGGTTTGTAAGTTTAAGGAACACACACAAAGACACGCGCACCCGCAAACCTGAGTTTGTTTGAGAAATGGATGAATACAGCTCCTATTGTCCATCCCTCATACACACGCACGCATGTTCCAAACAGCCGAGCTGCCATTCCATGCTACTAGTGTGTGTGGGGTGTGTGTGTGTGCGTGCAAGACGGTGTGTGTTTGCTGAAGGAAAACTCAAGCGCTCTAAACGAGTCATTTGGGGCAGGCACTTGAAACAGAGTCGCTCAGAAAGTCACAAATGTAAGGCGTGTGGTCTGTTCTCGGTTGCTTGTGTTTCTCCTGTTGCTTTGGAACCACAGCGGAGAGCTTGGACGGACCCGCGCGGCATGGCCGTTCTTTTCATCCTCGGTGTTTTGTCCACACCCCTTCTGAGATAAGGACGGGACCGAGCCTTCAGCCCCGCGCGCATGCACTAGAGGGAGAAAGTGACACTCGGGAGAACCAGAGGACAAATGAACAGACGAAGCCGGGCGATATTAAATACGTTTCGGATGCATACGTTTCATTTCTTATAGAAGATGAGCACACGGAATTAAACGTTGTTCACATTCTTGAGACAGTTACAACCGGAACTGCGATTTGAATATTTGGAGTGATTCACTGACCTCGTCTGAGACAGACTCCGACAGCAGACATGTACGTAGGACGGTTCGTCTTTTAGTTAACTCTGTTTCAAGTAGGCTGTAGTGTTTATAAAATGTATATGTGTGAAATTGTAAACCCCGATTATTTAAAACCTAATATCTTAATTGTTATGGATTGTGATGATCCAGGGACCATTTTATCTGTGCACCATCACTGCCTGCAGTTTGTAGTCTTAGTTTCTGCCATAGTGCTTCACTTATGCATTATTAGATGTTACCGATATTAGCAGATTGGAAACGAGTGTGACCACCTGACAAAACAGTGCTTAACGGGGATCTAGAAACCGGCGGAAGATTCCGTATAGGCAATTTCTACGCTTCACGGTGACAAAGACAGCGTTGTCTGCAAGAACGGCTTTGTCTGATAGTGAAATGAATGCGAGAGAAATACCGGGCATCCACGGGTATTAATAACACAAGCCGCGGGAAAGAATGTAGTGTTTTTTGAATGTGCAATGTGTGTTTCTGAACTGGCAAGCTGTGTAGCGCGCTCTGATTCAGTTGTTCCGTGTGGTGTTGCTGAGGGTTCGCCAGAGATTTGATTTGATAACGTTATTATTACTAGTGCGTTTCTCAACGTTTCAACAGCCAAACAGTGACCAGCGTTTTCAGTAACGTGATAGAACATTTCTCATTTCTCTGTGTCGGCCTCTCAGGTCCTCTGGCCAGTGTCCTCGCGGGTTAATCCTTACATTCTAATCCCTCTGTTGACTTTTTTACGTTCTACAGGGGAATGCAACCCTTGCCCCCCCCCCCCCCCCCCCCACACACACACACACACACACCTCCTTCTCTCTCTCTTTCCATCTCCCTCCGTCCCTCTCTATTTTATATCTCTAGATGAGCCTCAAAAAATATTGAGAATTGCTCAGAAATGATATTTCTGTGTCCTGTTAGTCCTGTTATTTCAAGGTCGAAGATAGTCTGTGTGTTGTGTTATGTGCTATACCCTATCACATTGGGCAAGCCTCAACCTAGACTCTTCAACTAGCTCCACACACACTCAAAAGTTGGGAGTGGAGGTGGTTCGGTGCCACCCTGGAGCGCGGGGCACCAGAGTGGTCTGGGTGATCGGATGGCGGATCGGAAGGCTCCACGCTGCCCCCAGCAGAGGGTGGGAACCTGTCCCAGCGCCCTGCGTTGCGGCCAGGGCCCAGGGTGGCACAATCTGCCCATTGTTTGTCCTGAGAGCAGGGCGATGTCAGACGACCTGATTCGGCTAATGATCCAGTCATCAGCTACAATCATAAGGAAAGAGATACGCGTAGAGGAGAAGTAGGCTCTCCCTTTGTATTCGAATGCAGTTCCCCCTGTCTCTCGCTCTGTCTCTTCATATTTCTATTGCAGTTCCCCCTTTCTCGCTCTCTCGCTCTCTCTCTCTCTCTTTCTGTCTACATTTTCCTACATTTTGTCTACAGTCTCTCTCAAGCACACACACGCATGCAGACATGTGTTTGTGTTGTGAACAGCATGATGGTTTGCCATGTCATTGAGTTGGCCTGTTCCTCTTCACAGCACACACTGGCTCCAGCACAGAGCGAGCAGGAGCATGATGCCCCGCAGATACTCCCATCACAGGGAGAAGACGACTGGGGTCCCAGTCCAGAGCTTCACACCTGTTTTCTGTTGACTGTGACTCTGTAACGAGAAACCATGCCAAGAGTAGTCAGACACAGACACAGATTTGCGCATACACGCACACACGCACACACAAGCTCACACACACAAGCTCACACACACACACGCTCACACACACACACACACACACACACAAGCTCACACACACGAGCTCACACACACACACACACACACGCAAGCTCACAGACACACACACACAAACAGACACACACACTCCGTCCTGACTGTAAAGGGACCTCTGGCCTGCCAGGCTCTGTAGGGGGTGACTGGCCTGACATTCTTCTCCCAGCATGCTCTCTGGTCCTGACCGCCACGGGCCTCTCAGCTTAACGACTTCCTGTGGATGTCTGGAGTTCCTGGAGCTGGACAAACAGTCAATTAACTGCCATCGCTCTGACACACACACACACACACTCCCCCACACACACTCAATTGAAAGTGTTGATAAGAATTTGGCTGTCTTGTCTTGTTTTTTTTGTTGTGTTTTCTTGTTTTGAGTTGTTGAGTGCTGTTAGTCTTTTATTGTCGGCACTTCAAAATAATAATCAGTTTTGGGCTCATTTGATTTCCTTTCTATCTTGAACTCTAAACTTGTAATTCAACTCTATGGTCAAGTAATCATGGACCAGCATGACTGTATGACGTCACGGACATGTATATGAGAATTGACGACTGTTTTACACACAACAGCTGCTGTAGGTCACAACAGCTCATCTCAATCCTAATCTGAACCCTTCGTTTACCCTATCCTTAGCCCTGTTGAATTGGTCTGAATTTCACCTTTGACTGCAGTCTTCTCAGCAACTGGAATTATAACCTTCGCTCTGCAGAGCAGCTCTGGTCTGTTAAACGGGCTCCTCAACATGGTTGCATGGGTGAGGTATGGCTGTGGGGGGGCCTGGCCATCTGAAGCTGTCTGATGGCTCCTTAGTAACCTTAGACGAAGGCCAGATCGGATCCAGTGAGTGCTCCTGTGATTCACCAGTACAAGCTGGGGTTGTTTGTGTGTGTGTGTGTGTTTTGTGTGTCAGGAGAGCAGAAGTTAACTGTATCATTAAACTGTTGTAGAAGTCGGTTATTACTGAGCAGCTGCTCTGGGTGACTCACTCTGACAGAACACCGCTAGGACACACCCGCACACACACACACACACACACACACACACACACACACTGACAAGGATAGGATCAGCATTGTCAGCTCTCCTCACAGCTCTGTGGGTCTGAGTGGAATGAGCTACAGAGACAGGTAGGGGCTGTTGCTAGGAGGGCAGGTAGGGACTATAGCTAGGGGGGCAGGTAGGGGGCAGGTTGGGGCTGTAGCTGGACCCAGGCTGGGAGGGGGCACTTAGGGGCTGTAGCTAGGAGGGCAGGTAGGGGGTAGGCAGGGGCTGTAGCTAGGAGGGCAGGTAGGGGGTAGGCAGGGGCTGTAGCTGGACCCAGGCTGGAGCGACATGAGCTGAGTAGCAGCTTCAGCAGATAAGCAGCTTAGCGTCTCCTCAGGTGAGTGACCTGAGAGCTGAGGGCAGGCAGAGTAAGAGTGGACGGACGGAGGAGGTAGGAAAGGCAGACTTAACACCCTCTGAGGTCATAACCCTCAGTGACACAAGCCCTCAGTCATCCCAGTGTGTCTGCTGTAATGGTGTTGTGCTGCTGTTCCGGTGACTTCACCGCTGTGCTGACAGAGTTTCAGTTTGCCTGTGACTCACAGGCATGTGTTTATACCTCACAGGCAAAACGAGCACCTCCTCCTCTCTTATCCTCCTTCCTCAGCAGGACTGGACTGTAGATGGTCTCACCCATGATGGTCATCCGCTGGCCCTCTGCTGGACAGAGCTTGGTGTCCCCTCTCCTCTAAACAGGAAGTATGTCTCTGTACCCCTACCTTGCAGGTCCAACCTTTTGATAATCTGGGAGATTAGGGAGTTTTTCTTCTGACAGTAAGACTAAGGAGAGGATGACAAAGTAAGAGATAGTATGAGAAGGGGGGGGGACCAGTGTGTGTGTGTGTGTACCGGGGGACTAGGGATGTGATTCAACTGTGTGCTCCAGCTGGCTGTCTAAACCTGTTCGACCACACAGAGATGAACCCAACTAGAATGCAGGGGATAAAGGGGGGAAGATAAAGAAGACAGGTCTGTACACAGACACAGGAACTTGAGACCTGGGATTTCCCAATCATCAATTCGCACAGAATCTCACATCAACCATATCTCAAAGTTGTGTTGAAAAAAACATTTCTAACCCTATATTAAGCCTGAAAGAGAGTCTTAACTAAGGTCATAGAGATTATGACTGGTGATATACACCCTGATCTGAGATAGATCTTCATGTCCACTGTATGGTCACCAAGTAGCAGCAGTAAGGTAATTGATGTAGTAATGAGCTGATTACATTGTGTTTAGATAAACTTACTAGCTCCGGGTTTCAAGCGTATGTAAACTAGCTAGTTGACTGAAGGCTGTATGTAGAACAGAGTAGCTAGCTTTAAGCTGTAGCGTATGCCAGCTAGCGGCGTTCAGTGACAGTTAAGCTTCTTATTGGCCAGCTGGGGATTACCAGGAAGTGCTGGGTTCACAGGCACTCAAGAGCTTGTCAGCTGGGATCTGCCATCGCTACGGCAACACAGAGATAACCTTCTATAGTGTAACGGCTCTGATAGATTTGACTCTGAATGTAACAACACCGCTATGATCCCACCAGATGTCATGCGTCATAGACTTACTTACTACCAGCCTCATGCAGTGTAGGCAGGCAGACAGACAGACAGACAGGCCGACAGACAGGCTGGCAGGCGGACGGACAGATAGATAAACAGACAGGCCGACGGACAGACAGACAGACAGACACCTGTCGATAGTTCTCTTTGCCCTCAGAGCCCAGCAGGTCCAGCGTCTTGGTGATGGGATCTCTTGTGAGATCTTCAGGCGCTTGGTGATGCAGCAGGTTGGGTGTGAGCAGGGGGAGGCGTGGTGAGGTCAGACCAGGGAATGATTACCACTCCACAGCTCTGAGCCCTTACCTCTCAACGGGGTTTAAGAGCCCGTAAATTAGGAACAGTATTTATTTGGGCCTTTTTTTCTTTCCCTTTCTCTCTCTCTCTCTCTCTCTCTCTCTCTCTCTCTCTCTCTCACTCACTCACTCACTCACTCACACTCCTCCTCTCTCCCCCGCTATCTATTTCACCATCTCTCTGGGAGGCACGCTGCAGTGTGTATGTTCTGCGTCTGTAGGTGTGTGTGTGTAGCTGCAGACTTCCAGGCCTCCCTACGAACACAGGAGTAAAGGTCTAGCTGGCTTTACGACATTCCCTGGCGGATGTTCACAGGAACCAGTACCGAGCTCATAAAGAGCTTTATGAGGAGGGTGGGTGAGGAGGAGAAACCAAGAAGAGAGCTGAGGATGGAGAGAGGATGGGGGGGGGGAGAGGGCGAGGGAATGACAAAGGAGCAGGCAGAGAGAAAAATGGAGTGAGGGATAGAGGATGGGGGGGACGAAGGTGAGGAAGGACTGAATGGGGGTACGGGTAGAAGGAGAGAATAAAGAGAGAGAGGGGGGGGAGAGGAAAGGAGTGGAAAACAGGCCTACCTGTTGTGTGACACGCAGAGGAATGAGAGAATGGGAGGAACATTTCCTCTGGCTGTAGAAGGAGAGAGGGAGGCGGATGGGGACGTGGTAGGGTATGTGTTTGGGGGTGTCGGGGAGACCCACTTAGTTACACACACACACACATGTACGTATCAAAGGCAGTGCTGAGCGAGGGTGTTTCAGAAAGCATGCGGATGAGGCTAGCTAATCAGACACATAGCTAATCAGATGAGGCTGTCTGTACTGCCCGGCAGGCACCCACAGGGACGGACTGGGGGGAAAAAGTGGCCCGGGAGTTTTACTGTCAGACCGGCCCACTCAGTAAACGGTGTGCGGCCCACTCAAAACACGTTGTCCACTCAATGCATCGATCGCACGTATCGACCAGTCATTGGCCTACTTGGAAAAATACCCATATACACTTAGCATTATTTTGGATGATTACAAAGAAATTACATCATATATGTTGAATGTTTGAAAGTACGTAAGAACACATTTCAGAATACAGGTCAGAAACAGGTCGGCACCATGAGTGTAAATACAGATCGCAAGGAGCAGTATAAATATCAGTCAGTGAATTTAGACCTCAAAAGGTCTGAGAACTATTTTTCCGTATTCAAGCTGTGACGTGAAATAATATGAGATGCTGGCGATGTCAGAGGGCCGGTTGGTAATGGAAGTGGGCCGGTGTTTTGGACCATCCCAACCCCGTCGGCCCACCGGGGGTTCTCCCGGTATCCCCGATGGCCAGTCCGGCCCTGGGCACCCAGCTCAGGATGCGGGATGTGGGTGCCAGCTCTGATCGCTGGGTGGCTGCGGCCCTTATCTCAGGGCGTGACCCAGGTGACAAGCATGTCCCCGGATGTTTCTGTCCCAGGCCCGGGGTGGCCCAGCAACCTCCTTCTGCCTTGCAGTTGCACGCACACACACGTTCGTATATCTGTCTGTGCTCCTCTCCTCCCTTTCCTCCTTCTCCCAGGTGTACTGTAGGTCAGGCTGGGCCTGTCTGGTTCATGTCTCCAGGCAGCTGTCTGTGGAGAGATAAGAGATGAGCTCAGAGGGAGACGACTGCTCTCCTAATCTCCCGACCCCCCCCCCCCCCTCTCCCTCTCCCCGGGGTGCCCCACAGGACTCACCGGGAGCTGCCTGCGAGCTGCCTGGAAGATTTACATGAAGGCAAATGAGTCTGGTGAATGACGCTTTAGTGTGTGTTAGTGGGTGGGTGTCCATGTATTTGAGTGTGTGTGTTTTGTTTGTGTGTGTGTGTGTAGGGGGAGGGGGTTGTGTGTGCGCGTGAGTGTGTGTACGTGTGGGTTTGTGTGTGTGTGTGTCTGTCTGCAGCTACTGTAACAGAGAACAGGAATGGTAAGAGCTACAGTCGGTCCATTGTATGTGTTGGAGAGCAAAGTGCTGGACTTTAGTCTGTGTACAGAATGAAGGCTGATCCCTTCTCTTCTGTTACAGTGTGTCCTGCTAGACAGAGCCGAGACTGAGAAGTGTGCATGTGTGCGTGTGTGTGTGCGTGCCCACTAGGATAGAAAAACAAACATACTTTATGTATGTGTCAATGTGTGGTGTGTGTGTGTTGTGTGTATCACGTTGAAACCATGACATCAGTTTTACTGAGCACAGGACTGTGTGGGTGTGGGTGTTATGGCTTTGTGTGTAATGATGAAAGAGCCAATCAGACGCTGGGCTAGTTTCAACCTGTCCACTAGGCCATCCTCTCTCCTGATGCTTCAAAGACAACCACCACAATGATTTATATCTTCATTGTGTGTGTGTGTGTGTGTGTCAGCCAGCTGACAAGTTAATTTCCTGTGTGCTGTTCCTGTCAGTGACGCAGCCTCCAGCTAGCAGCCTCACGCATGTCACTGTTTTCTCTGGACCCGAGCACCAGGCCGGGTGCTGAGGGAAGGTTCCTGGATGTTGTGTCACCATCAGCCCCACGGCACTTCAAGGTGGCATCGCTGCCATTCAACAGTAGAGAGGTACACATAGCTAACCCTAACCCTCCATAGAGTGGAGAGATACACATAGCTAACCCTAACCCTCCACAGAGTGGAGAGGTACACATAACTAACCCTAACCCTCCACAGAGTGGACAGGTACACGTAGCTAACCCTAACCCTCCATAGAGTGGAGAGATACACATAGCTAACCCTAACCCTCCACAGAGTGGAGAGGTACACATAACTAACCCTAACCCTCCACAGAGTGGACAGGTACACGTAGCTAACCCTAACCCTCCACAGAGTGGAGAGGTACACATAGCTAACCCTAACCCTCCACAATGAAGAGGTACACACAGCTAACCCTAACCCTCCACAGAGTGGAGAGGTACACATAGCTAACCCTAACCCTCCACCGAGTGGACAGGTACACACAGCTAACCCTAACCGCAAAAAACAAGCTTATCGGCCAGTCAACCAGCCAGCAAGCCACCCAATTACTCAGATATGTAATTGTGTGTCAGTTTAATTCGTAGGGGAGGGTATCGCTCAGTGGTTACAGCGCTTGACCGCTGATTAAGTAATCGCAGGTTCAAATCCCCCATGTTGTACGTTGCTAGGTCAGCTGGTCAACCACTTTGGATGAAAGTTTCTGGAAAATGAATACATCATTATTGTATTACACTAAACCTACATATTGGGATATTGTGGTGGTGTTCTTGCAAAAACACAGATTTATACCAGAAGTACTTGGTTGTTCCACGATAACGAATCTAGTTTTCAATTTCAGTAATGGTGTGAAATCTGAGATCTTTACTTTGCGACTTACAACCTCTATTTTAGCTTAGTTCCTTGTTCACACTATAGAAAAATATACACATTGTCATCACAAATCTCAGCATTGTGTGACAACTGCAGTGTGTAATTGCGACTGAATGAGACTGATCCCCAGAGACGAGAAGCACATCCAGCTGTGATGTAGTCTTCAAGGTCCCTCTAATTATCTTACAACATGATGCACACCAACACATACACACCAACTCACACAAACACACGCACACACACACCAACACACACTCACTAACACACCAACACACACGCAAACACACAGCATCAAAATCATTGCTGTGAGGGGCGGAGTCTCCTGGAAGTCTGAGGAGGGGAACAATGCCTGGTGGAGCAGGGAGAGGGAGTGACAGGAAGGCTGTGATGTCACACAGGGAAGAGGGGAGGGGGGCAAGGGGGGTCCTGGGAGGGGGACTGCCTTCCCGTTTCCTGGCAGCGCCTGCCTGCGCCGTCCTCTCCTCCCTCGCTTCCTCTCCTCCCTGTCTCTGACTGAAGGAGAGAGGGCCAGAGAGTGGACCAGGATTCTCCCAGGATAGAACTGTCTGTCTTCCCAGGAGGAGGTTGAAAACAGGACTGTGGGTCTGGTCCGCTGGGGAAAGCTTGGCTTGGATCCGCCCCACCTGCTACCATGTACAGCGGATATGGAGGTACAGCTCTTTGGCGCTAACTTGTCGTCCAACTGGCACTCGTGTTTTCAAAGTTTGACCAATTCTGCACTTGTGTTTCTGTCTGAAGTTCTCTGAAGTTCACCGAAACAGAAACAGTTCTCTGGTACTGTGGCTGGAACAGTGTGTGTGTGTGTTAAAGCTGGGCTGGATTGAAATTGGATGGGTCGTCACTGTCGGTTGCTTCTCTGTGTGTTTTTTCACATATCTGACCTGGTACAGGGTTCCAACTGCCTGTTAGCTCTCATGTTCAGCCTGTGTGCGTCTCTATGTGGGTTTAGTGGGATGTCCTCCAGTGTTTCATCACCTTAGGTGTTTTCTGCTTTTATACTCTGCCCATCGGTTGCTTCCAGATCTCATTTACTCACTCCCTTTCTCTTTCTGTCTCTCTGTCCGCCTTAATCTCTCTTTCATTCTGTCCTGCTGTGTGTCTGCAGTTTCAGCATCAGAGTGGTTTAGCCTGCTGGGCCCAGTGCTGGTTCAGTCCAGCTCCAGTGTTCTCATGGCACAGCTAGCGGGCCGGGGCTGTGGGGCTGTGACCATGGAGACGGTAGGCTGTAGGGCAGAAAAAGGTACCTGACTGGACAGGGTGGGCTGTAGGGCAGAGGAAGGTACCTGATTGGACAGGGTAGGCTGTAGCACCTAGGAAGGTACCTGATTGGACAGGGTGGGCTGTAGGGCAGAGGAAGGCACAGCCTGATTGGACAGGGTGGGCTGTAGGACAGAGGAAGCTACAACCTGGTTGTTATTTAAGCCTGCAAGTGGGCTCTTCCTGGCACTTCTCTTAAAACAGGAAGGACCCCTCCTCCACTTCCTGCTCCTGGAGGGGGAGAGGAGAGAGAGAAACAAAAAGCCACTGGTACAGAGGAGCAATACAAAGAGAGAGAGAGAGATTGAGTTGTGTGTGTGTGTGTAGGGGGGGGGGGGGGGGGTTACAGGGGCAAGTCTGTGGTCAGGGTTACAGGGGAGAGGGTATTAAGTTTGTGGTCACTTCAACCCTAGAGGTTTCAGCGGTAAGGGTCTAATGGTTGCGGTCTGGTTGTGATTTGGTTCCTGACTGTTGTGGCTCAGTTTATAAGACCCTGGTTGTGTTCAGTTTCTTTATAACAATCCGCAAGCCAGTGTCAGTGTTTTAGTCCGATGTGTGTTGAGACTCAGCTCTCAGAGGCAGGGGAGGAGGGGGAGGTGGAGGGGGGGAGGAGGGAGGGAGCGGGGGATGAATGGGAGGGAGGAGCAGAGAGAAGGAGTGGGGGGGGGGGAATGGGAGGAGAAGGTGAAGAGGAGGGGGGAAGAGAGAAGGGGGGGAGGCAGTGACAGGGGGCTTTTTCAGAACCTATCAGGAGAATGAACGGGAAGGAAGAGGACGCTTGTGTGTCCGGTGAGGGTCGGAAAGTCACATGACCACCTGACCCCATTTTTATTTATATTTCTTTGTTCAACGATCTGTTTCTCCGTTGTCAGCTGTCATGGGTCTGTAGAAGGAAGAGAGGCTGCCTCAACACTAACACACACGAATACACGAACACGCATTAATGAAACCCTACACACACTAACACGTTACACACACTAACACACGCTAACACATTTTAGTTGTTGATTAGAATAAGTCACAGTCGTTGGACAGACAGTCACAGAGTTGAGCCTATTTTGCATGATTGCAGAAGGTGTGGACCTGTCCTGATAAGACCAGTGTACTCTACAGGTGGGCGCTGGACACTATTCGTCTCTCTGTGTGTTTCCCGAGTTGTAGTCTCACAGCCTCTGTACTACATAGAGTCTGTCTGCATTCTGGTGTTGTTCCTGGAGGCAACCTGACTTGTCTGGTCCCTGTGTTGGGTTAGCAAGCAGCCATGTCTGTCTCTGTGTTTGGTTAGGGACCTCCCTCCCTCCCTCATCTTCTCCTCCTTTCTGTCCCCCTCCTCTTTCCTGGCTGTCTCCGTGGTTCTGGTCTCTGCTCCTGAGCCACGGGGCGACTGTGTCATTTCTGGAATGTCACAGGGAGACAGATGGGGGTGGGGCCAGCGAAGTAGGGCTCTGTCTATTGGCTTGTTTGGCTGTCTGTCTGCGAGAGGAGAGGTGTGTGTGTGTGTGGATCATCGCACGCACTGTATGTTAAACGTGTTACGTGTGGCCCGATGTTGAGGGTGGGCGAGGCGTGTTAGGGAGTGAAAATGTGTGTGTGTGTGTGGCGACATGTGGCCCCATGCATGGCTTTGTATTCTAGAATTGTCCTGGAGGGAAGCCAGTGAAAAGAACAATAGACATGCTGAGGATGTGTGTGCGTGTGTGTGTTTGGCCGCAGCTACCCAGTCATCATGGAAGGCTGTGGAAGGTCAGGGCAGAGCGTGTGTGTCTGTGTGTGTGGGCAGGGAGGGGGCCAGGGCCAGGGAGGGGGGCATGGGGGGGATGGGTTATGTTTGGAGAAGCCCATCACTGGCTGTCTGTATGGCCTGATCCTACTGTATTATCTCTGGACTGGTGTGGGTCTGCCTTCAGGGGACAGGTAGGACAGTCACACACACACACATACACACACACACGCACTCACACGTATACACACACACAAACACACACGCACGCGCAGACCGAATGAAAGGTATGGGCCGGGAGGCCTCCCTGAGATGGATATAGGACTGGCTGGCAGGATTGGGACTGGTGTCTGCCACTGGTTCCCTGGAGCCTTTACTGGGGGTTGTGAGTGTGGTCCTGGTGCATCGGGGGCGAGACGAGACGCCGGGACGATGTGTCGCTTACCTGTGTCCTGTCTGCCTCTAGACACACACAAAGTCAAGGATTCAACTAGTACAGGTGTGTGTAGCAGTGGAGATGTGTGTAGCGGTGCAGATGTGTGTGTGTGTCCTCCGAAAACACACTTTTTGTAGGTATTTTGTTGCTGTTGACTTGCTGTTTTCCAGAGTGTGATGCCTGTGTGTGTGTGTGTCCAGGCCAGATAGAGGCAGCCCCAGCAGTATCAGGCTGACAGCAGCAGACAGACTGCGAGCTCAGCTTCAGACTGGTTCAGTAAGATGTGCAGCCTGGCCAGCTCTCTCTCTCTCTCTCTCTCTCTCTCTCTCTCTCTCTCTCTCTCTCTCTCTCTCTCTCTCTCTCTCTCTCTCTCTCTCTCCCGCTTACTGCATGATACTCTATTTCCTCTTTTCAACACTCTGTCAGGCTCGGTTTGTTATTAGTCAAAGTGGGTTGTGTCAACATGGCGGAGAGAGGGAGTGGGGGAAGGGAGGGAGGAACGGGTGGAGGAGGGGTTGGAGAGAAGGCTGTATTTCTGTGTGGTCGTAACACAGACTAAGAAATATGAACTTTCTTCCTTGACAGGTTTCCCTGTTGGGAGAACCATTCGCCTAAAACCTCCTGTGCTGGGGGTCCGTAGAGGACTGCTGGGGTCTATAGAGGACTGCTGGGGTCTGTAGAGGACTGCTGGGGTCTGTAGAGGACTGCTGGGGTCTGTAGAGGACTGCTGGGGTCTGTAGAGGACAGCTGGGGTCTGTAGAGGACTGCTGGGGTCTGTAGAGGGCTGCTGGGGTCTGTAGAGGTCTGCTGGGGTCTGTAGAGGTCTGCTGGGGTCTGTAGAGGTCTGCTGGGGTCTGTAGAGGGCTGCTGGGGTCTGTAGAGGGCTGCTGGGGTCTGTAGAGGGCTGCTGGGGTCTGTAGAGGGCTGCTGGGGTCTGTAGAGGTCTGCTGGGGTCTGTAGAGGACTGCTGGGGTCTGTAGAGGACTGCTGGGGTCTGTAGAGGTCTGCTGGGGTCTGTAGAGGTCTGCTGGGGTCTGTAGAGGACTGCTGGGGTCTGTAGAGGACTGCTGGGGTCTGTAGAGGGCTGCTGGGGTCTGTAGAGGACTGCTGGGGTCTGTAGAGGACAGCTGGGGTCTGTAGAGGACTGCTGGGGTCTGTAGAGGACTGCTAGGGTCTGTGAGGGGTCTGTCGAGGGCTGCTGTTATCAGGGTCTGAGACAGCCCACCCCAGCAGGTCTGGTACAGTACAGTCCAGTACGCTTGGGGGTCAGATGGCTGGGGAATCGGGCTAGTAATCTGAAGGTAGCCAGTTCGATTCCCGGCCGTGCAAAATGACGTGTCCTTGGGCAAGGCACCTCGCCCTACTTGCCTCGCCCTATGTCCCTGTACTCACTGTAAGTCTCTCTGGATAAGAGCGTCTACTAAATGACTTAACAAATACAGCTCAGCCCTGCTGGTCTGGTACAGTACAGCTCCCCCCAGCAGGTCTGGTACTGAGCAGTGGCCTAGACAGGAGCCAAGCCTCTAATGCTGGAGCTGTTTACTTTCTCTGGAAGTAGACATCAGTCATCTTCCCAGAGCAGGCTGATAACCTGTTTACTTTGATTAACAGTCAAGCCCTGAGAATCCCCGGTGAGAAAGTATTCTCTCACTAGAAATCCACTGAGCAGAAATACCCTCTCTCTAGAACTGCACACCTACTCTTTATCTACAACTGCACTGACCACAACTGCCACCACATTTACTGATACTGTCTGTCTCTGCACTGGCCTGTCTGTGTGTGTGTGTGGTTTGGCCTGGTCCCCGGGTATGTTGTGTGTGTGTGTGTGGGTGTGTGGGTGTGTGTGGGGGTGTGTGTGTGTGTGTGGGGGTGTGTGTGTCTGGGCCTGGCCTGATCCCCAGGGACTGGTGTGTGTTTAATCTAGTCTTTCTCCCCTCATCAAAGAGGAGGGAGCGAGGGAAGGGGAAGGCAGAGGAAGTGGAGAGAGAGAGAGAGAGATGTCACTAATGCCGGGACAAAGTACCCTGTGTCACCACCCTGCTCTCCATGCCAATGCAGATTACTGATAATCAACTCAGACACTGAGTCACTCTGTCCATCCTCAGGCCTCTCTCTTTTTCACTTTCCACTTTGCTCTTCATCTCTTTCGCGTTCTTTTTCCCTCTCTTCTTTTCTGTCAGTGTGTTCTCCCCTCTCTCTCCCTCCCACTGACCTGGTGTCTCTCTGTCCTCGGTCTCTCTCTCTGTCTCTCTCTCTCTCTCTCTGTCATGCTAGCCACAGGAAGAGTGTAGGAGGGCGAGATAGAGAGACAAAAGTAACTTGGTATTATTGTATTGATTTTGTGTGTGTGTCTCTGCACCGGGTTTTTCCGGGCAAGTTTGGAAGCCGTGACACACACTTTCCTCCCCTGTCCTGATCTCTGCACAGGAAGACAGGGTGATGGGGCAGGCTAGATTAGCTGAACCGGATGTGTCCAGGGAGGTTTCTGTTAGACCTGGAGCCTGGAACCACCCGCCCCCTCCACCGACGGGCTGTGACCGGGACGTGACACTGGAACGGGACTGACCTCAGAGCTCTCTTACACACAACACACAGTCGCTTGGCTGGCAACTGACAAACATGTATGCGGATCCAGGATATAATGCTTTAATGATCGGTTAGGAGAGGAACACCGTTGAAAGTGCCGACATGGCTCACCCACAACACAACGGCGACATAATCACTGGTACAGTAAATGACTGGCTTTGAGTAGCAACGGCTTCATCAGTGAGACACCGTCCAGAAATCAGCTGTCCTCATTGGTTGACGGCGCTGATCTGTCTCCTGAGTGGTTTCCCCGGCCAGGGGGGGGGGGGGGGGTCAGGGGTCAGATTACACCAGCTGAAGGAGCTCTGGGGGCTTAGATGCGGCCCCTGGCTGTGTGTGCGACCGCTAAAACCTTCCTCCCCCCCAGCGCTCCCAGGAGTGTAACGGTGTGCTTCTTCCCCCTCCTGTCTCCCCAGGGAGTCCCTCGAGGGCAGTATCCACCATGTCGCTGTCCGTGCGACCCTCTCGCAGGGTGCTCACGCGCTCCATCACTAGGAGCCAGTCCTTCGCTGGGGTCAACTCCTACGACAAGCCCTACCGGTAAGAACACAGACACACACACAGACAGACAGACACACAGACACACACACACACACATTACAGGAAGACAGACACACAGACAGACAGACAGACACACACACACATGACAGGAAGACAGACACACACAGCCTCACACACGTACACACAGACACACAGATCTAAACTCAGACCGAGTGTGTGCTCAGCGGTTCCACCTGACAGGATGTCCTCTGATCTGAACTTCCTGTGTCTGTTGCTGTTGACGTCTCAGCTGTGCTTCAAACACGGTTGTCACGGCCACGCCTCATACAGACAGACATGCTGTTATTGTGTTTTTCCCTGCGTGTGTTTCTGTGTCCCTGCGTGTGTATGTGCGTCCCTATATCAGTGTGTGTGGGTGTGTGTGTGTGTTTGTGTGTCTGTATTTGTTCCTGTGTGTGTATATGTGTATGCACAGTACGTCCCTGGGTGTGTAGGGGACCAACCAGGAGAACTAAAGTCACAGATGACAGAGAGATCGATCTGATCTGATGATGCCGTTTCAGGAACCTATCAGTGTTCAGCACCCCGGGCCTGAGCAGGAAGCCGTCCAGAGCCAGCAGGATGTTCACCCTGTCCACCAAGTCCCCGCCCCCTAAGGTGCCCCAGCCTGAGAGGCTGGACGAGGTCTACGAGGCTCTGAAGAGAGGCCTGCAGTGAGTCCACACACACACACATGTACACACACACACATATATACACACACACACACATATATATTGACACTCTGAAGAGAGGCCGGCAGTGAGCCACACACACAGACACATGATAGTTGTGTGTGTGTGTGTGTGTATCCAGGTCATACCTGCAGGTGCACCAGCTGGAGCTGGAAGGACTGAGCAGACAGATGAGGGAGTCCAAGAGGAACTCCAGGCTGGTAGGTCACCACGCCAACGCCTCACCGCAGGGACCCGGGTTCGAATCCGGTCCGAGCCGTTTCCCTGTGTGTCCTTCCCTCCTCTCTCTCTCTTGTTTACATTCCTTGTCTCTACACTGTCTCTGTCCAAAAATAAAGCAGAAATGCCCTCAAAAGACACTTCTTAACATAATAACCATGTCCTTGTTTTTCCCCTCAGGGCTTCCTGTATGAGCTGGACAAGGTGAGTAAGACCCACTCATCTGTAGAACCCACTACAGAACCACAGTAGAACCACTACAGAACCACAGTAGAACCCTCAGGACTGTTATAGCTCCAAACAAACGCAATCAATAGATACGATAAAAACCGCCTCTGACCTGATGTGTGTGTGTCCTCTACAGCAAGTGAAGGTGATCGAGAGGTTCATGAGAAAACTGGAGTTTCATCTCAGCAAGGTATGTCTCCTTTATGCGTGTGTGTGTGTGTGTTTCCAGACACACGGCTGCAGGTCATTTGTATCAAATGTGATGATAAATGCAACTTCACTGCCCGGCCCGGCCCCTCCCCTTCCTGCTAACGGAACTGTCCTAGTACTTATAGTTCAGTCCTAGTACTTATAGTACAGTCCTAGTACTTATAGTACAGTCCTGGTACTTATAGTACAGTCCTAGTACTTATAGTACAGTCCTGGTACTTATAGTACAGTCCTAGTACTTATAGTACAGTCCTAGTACTTATAGTACAGTCCTGGTACTTATAGTACAGTCCTGGTGCATTAGAGGAGGTAGGAGGAATATTATCTTCACATTACAGCTGCTGGACGAGGCTGCACAGTTGTACAAATCAAGGAAAGGCAGGAATCTTCCTTCTCTGACTCTCTCCACCTCCTCCCCCTCTTCCTCCTCCTCCCCCTCCTCCTCCCCCTCCTCCTCCTGCTGCAGTAAAACTTTAAAAGGCTGGATTTTGTTTGTTTCTTTCACCCCCTGGGGTGCAACGGAGTCTCCGTGGCCAGTGTGTGCGTGTACATGTGTGTCTGTCTGTGTGTCTGTACATGTGTGTGTGTGTGTGTGTGTGTGTGTGCATGCTTGGGGTACAGCCACATGTGTTTATGTTTACATTCACATGTGCCAGTTTATAAACAATACGAGTGTTATAGAATGCAGTGTGTGAGTGTATATGTGTATCTTGGCACATGAATGTGTGTGTGTGTGTGTGTGTGTGTGTGAGCTTCAGAAATGAGACTGCATAAACCCCTCAGGCTGCTCTCTTCTGCATTGCAGAGGATTTGGTACTTTCCTCTCTGTCGTTCCCTTCTCCTCCTCTCCCTGTCCTCTCCTCCTCTCCCCCTCTCCCTGTCATCTCCCCCTCTCCCTGTCCTCTCACCCTCTCCCTGTCCTTGTATCCTCTCCCTGTCCTCTCCCCCTCTCCCTGTCCTCTCCCCCTCTCCCTGTCCTCGTATCCTCTCCCTGTCCTCTCCCCCTCTCCCTGTCCTCTCCCCCTCTCCCTGTTCTCTCCCCCTCTCCCTGTCCTTTCCTTCCCTGCCCCCCTCCCCCTCTCTGCCTCCCGCCCTCCCCCCAACCCCCCCTTGCTCCACAGGGGTCTAGTTAGTTCTGCTTTAATCAGCGTGTCCCGGTGGAAATGCATTCTGGGAATAGCAGGCTCAGTTGGAGATCTGCTGTGCTCTGCTCAACGTCCTGGTCAGAATTTGACCTCTGACCTTGCCCTGACTTAAATACTTGTAAGTGCTGATCCCTCAATTCGGTTACCTCCTAACCTGGAGGAGTGGAGGAGAGGAGAGGGGTCGCTGGTTCATTAAAGAGGAATTGTTCAGTCGTTCAGTCTTGGTACCCCCGCCGAGGGCGTTTGCGGGACTTGATCCTGGATTGCCGTTGGGTGTGTTTGTGTGGAAACTGGACCTAGGGCACCTGCGTGGGGGGGGGGGGGGGGGGGGTACAGTGGAGGACTGGAGGGCAGGAGCAGAGAGTGTTGTGGTGAGAAGTGGGTCATAGTGTGAGTTGTGTCTTAAGGGGTGATGGAGGAACTGATGGATTGGGAGGAGAGAGAGAGAGAGAGGTGGAGAGTTTTTTTTTTCTTCTCTGTGAATGAATCTCGACTTAGAGCCATGTGGTTGTGCGCTGATTCAGAAAAAAACGGGACAACACACACACACACACACGCGCACACACACACACACACACACACCTCTCTGACCTGGATAGACTGAGGCATGTTGTGGAGGAGGTGAATGAAAGTTTAATAGGAGGATGTAGACAGAGTGATCTCATGTGTCTGTAGTGTCTTTGAGTGTTGGGGGAGGGGGAGGGGGAGGGGGAGGGGAAGGGGGAGGGGGAGGGGGAGGGGGAGGTGGTCTGCATGTCAACGGCTGACGTGGCGCGTATGACAGAGAGAGTGGGGAGGGGGGGGGGGGAGGGAGAGGGGGGCAGAGAGAGAAAAAGAGAGAGAGGTTAACAAGAAGGAAGTGGCATACAGCCATTTAGTGTTGTTGGGCTAACCCTTGTTGGGCTAATGTGTGTGTGTGTGTGTGTGGGGTCAGATCGAGGAGCTGTACGAGGCCTACTGTCTCCAGCGGCGTCTGAGGGATGGAGCCAACAAGATGGTGAAGGCCTACACCTCCTCCTCCCCTGGCAGCAAGGAGGCCAGGGAGAGCCTGTCTGAGGCCAACAAGGGCTACAAGGAGTACACCGAGGTGAGGGGGGGGGGGAGGAGGGGAGAGGAGAGGAGAGGAGGGGAGGGGAGGCGAGGGAGGAGGGGAGGGGAGGACATGTTCTCTGTGTAAGATCTCTCCCTCCCCCTCTCTCTCTCTCCCTCTCTCTGCCCGTCTCTGTAATAAAATACAATAACAGCTGTGTTTAGAACATTCTGTTTGGCTTGTTAAGTATGTCTCACAACTCTCCCTCTGTCCCTCCTTCCTTCTAGAACATGTGCATGCTGGAGAGTGAGCTGGAGAACCAGTTGGGGGAGTTCCATGTCAAGATGAAGGGTGAGAAGATTCTCTCTCCTTACCCTCCTCATCCTCTCATCCCCTTCTCATCCCCTCCCTTTGCCCTCCACCTGTCCTCTAAAAGACCACAGGTTTGTTGTGGGGCCTGTTTGGTGTGTGAGTGTGTGTGGGCTTTGTGTGTGGGTAACAGGTGTCTCTGGGTTGCAGGCTTGGCAGGATTTGCAAGACTTTGTGCCGGAGACCAGTATGAGGTGAGCTGTTTGATTTCTTTCATCTCCCTCCCCCTTCCCTCTGTCTCTCTATTATTCTCTCACCTGTCCTGTGCCCTACACTGCCTTATCCCGTGGGGAACTCTTTGGGTATTTTCAATTAGAGTCGATGACAAAGAGAGCTTTATGTGGGGTGACTCACAGCTGAGCTGGACTTGCAATATTTAGTGTTAATAGTAGCAGACACTAGTAGGTACTGTGTACATCCCAGAGGGGAAATTGCTGCGTTACAGCAGACAAGACTTAAAAAAAAGTACAAATGAATGTCAAATGTACAGGAAAAATACCACAAAAAGATCAATACAAAAAAGGGCTTTTAACGGAGTGACACAGGGTACAGTCACAAATGGACTAACAATGGAATGCAGGTGAAACCGATGGAGACTGAGGTGAACAGGTTGGCGCCGGGCGGCCCGTGTCGTCGGGCTGGCTTTGACTCCTGCTGTTTGACTCCTGCTCTGTTTGACTCCTGCTGTGTTTGACTCGTGCTGTGTTTGACTCCTGCCGTGTTAGACTCCTGCCGTGTTTGACTCCTGCCGTGTTTGACTCCTGCCGTGTTTGACTCCTGCCGTGTTTGACTCCTGCCGTGTTGCAGATCTTCATGAAGTACGGGCGGCAGCGCTGGAAGCTGCGGGGCAGGATCGAGATCAACGCCAAGCAGGTGTGGGACAGCGAGGACATGGTCTTCCTGCCGCTCATCACCGACTTCCTGTCCATCAAGGTAGGGAGGAGCACACACACACACACTCACATCAACCACAGAACAGCACCGCACTGATCCTGCTGACTCCTAACGGATGCTTTCCCGGTCTCTTAGGTGACGGAGCTGAAGAGCCTAGCCAATCACGTGGTGGTAGGAAGCGTTTCCTGTGAGACCAAGGATCTGTTTGCTGCTCTGCCTCAGACCGTGGCTGTGGACATCAACGACCTGGGCACCATCAAGCTGAGCCTGGAGGTCACCTGGAGGTGAGTCATTCAACCAGCCAGCCAAGCCAGCATGTCAGTGAGTCAGTCAGCCAGCCAAACAGTCAACCAGTCAGCTAGTCGATGCGTGAGGCCTTTTGATTCTTGATGAATGTAGTGGTCCCTCACAGCAGAAAATATTTATGTATCTTCTCCTCTCTCTCTCTCCCTCTCCCTCCCCCTCTCCCCCTCTCCCCCCTCTCCCCCTCTCCCCCTCTCCCTCTCTCCCTCCCTCCTCTCTCTCTCTTCTCTCTCTCTCTCTCTCAGTCCGTTTGAGAAGGACGACCTGGTGTCGGCAGCGAGCACGGTCAACAAGCCTCCAACTGTCAACAAGCGTTTCTCTACCTACAACCAGAGTCCGCCTGACACCCCGTCGCTACGGGAACAGGCCTTCTACGTGAGTCTCACCCCCACCAGCCATAAATATGGACGGATCCGTCCATGCCCATACATAGACGTACATAAATAGATATGTCCGCACATGCATGTCCATATATGGACATATGGATCCTGTTTTGATTCCCCCCCTTCACACCAGCCTCATTCCTTGTCCAGTAATCTCTTGATCAGTGTTGTCGTAGTGTCTTCAGGACAGTTGTGAACAGACCCACAGGTCATGTAGACGACGGAAGGATGATTCATACAGGGGCTGTCTAGTTGTCTGGGAGTGTGTGATGTTGTCTAGGATTGTGCGTGTGTAGTTGTAGATGAGTGAATGGGGTGTTGTCTAGCAGTGTTTGTGGTGTCGTTTTCAACGAGTGGGTGTGTAGTTCTAGATGGTGTGTATGTGTGTATAGTAGTTGTAGACAGTGTGTGTATAGTGTGTGTGTAGTTGTAAACAGTGTGTGTATAGTGTGTGGGTGTAGTTGTAGACAGTGTGTGTGTGTGTATAGTGTGTGTGTGTAGTTGTAGACAGTGTGTGTGTGTGTGTTTGTAGTTGTAGACAGTGTTTGTGTGTTTGTGTGTGTGTGTGTAGTTGTAGACAGTGTGTGTGTGTGTAGTTGTAGACAGTGTGTGTGTGTGTAGTTGTAGACAGTGTGTGTGTGTGTGTGTGTGTGTGTGCGTGTGTGTGTGTGTAGTTGTAGACAGTGCGAGTCGTCCATTCTGGTGTCATGTGATCCTCCTGGTTCTGACGTGTCTCCGTCTCTGTCCTTGCTGCCCGTGGGACTGTGACCCCCCCTCACAGCCGTCCCTGCGCAGCATGTCGTCTAAGCAGCGCTGGTCCCTGCTAGACGTGTTTCGTGACACGCTGGCAGAGCGCCTGTCTCAGAGCTGCTCCTGCAGCGACGTCTCGTCCACGCGGCCCGGGAACGTGACCTACTCCGTAAGTCACAACTCTGGGGCTCTAGGCCTGGGTAGAACCCCAGCTAGAGTTTGTAGAGCAGGTCCACATCCCTGTAGTTCCTGTAGAACCCTGTGGGTAGACTATGGGGAACATAGAACCTAGTGGAATACCGAGAACATAGAACCTCACCCTGTAGAAGTTCTGGAACACAGCATGAATCCTGCCATGGAAGATCTGGTCTCGAACAGGGCAGCCCAACCCTGTTCCTGGAGGAACACCATCCTGTAAGTTTTCATTCCAACCCCGGTTGCATCAAACATGATCCGGCTTGTTAATCAGTTAATTAATAGCACCAGGTGTGCTGGATAAGGGTTGACAAGACGACCACACGGTAACCTCCCAGGAAGACGATTGTTCTTGTTGTTCGTGTTGGTAACGCAGCAGTAGCCGAAGCAGTGATTAGCGTGTACAGGACAATAGGCCTGTTATAGGTTGTGTCCTGGTGTTTGGTGGCGGGATCCAGACTGCTAGACCCTGGCCAGCCTACCTCTGGGGTACGCTGCTGTGGACCAGTCGGCCTGAATGCTCCAGAGCAGCCATGGTCCGGGGAGAGGAGGAGGCCGGGTTAGGCGTGGTTCTGTGGGCATGTGTAAAACCTGTACAAATAAACAACTTGATTTGGATTCTGATTAGGGAGTTTGTGAGACAGGTTTGCTTGTGATTAGGGAGTGTGTGAGACAGGTTTGCTTGTGATTAGGGAGTGTGTGAGACAGGTTTGCTTGTGATTAGGGAGTGTGTGAGACAGGTTTGCTTGTGATTAGGGAGTGTGTGAGACAGGTTTGCTTGTGATTAGGGAGTGTGTGAGACAGGTTTGCTTGTGATTAGGGAGTGTGTGAGACAGGTTTGCTTGTGATTAGGGAGTGTGTTAGACAAGCCTGGCCTCGGGCCAGTCTGGAGGTCTGTTCTGGAACACAGTTCCCTGCTTCTGCCTGGCCTGGCCTCCTTTGGGCATCCCATCTCAATTCAACAGTGTCTCAGTTACATGAGAAGCGTCCGTTTCTATCCAGACCAGGATAAGGGGGAAAGGATCTTTCTGTGTGCCCAGTCTCCTGTTCTCACATATTGTAATTCCAGATCTGTCAAACCTCTCACCTTCTCTAATAGCGTGCAATGTTATAGTCTATTGACATGATCTCTCTCTCTCTCCTTCCCACCTCACCTCACCTTACCTCACTTTCCCACCCACCCACCCTCCCTCCGTCCCCCTCACCTCACCTCACATCCCCACCCTCCCTCCCCCTCACCTCACATCCCCACCCACCCTCCCTCCCCCTCACCTCACATCCCCACCCTCCCTCCCCCTCACCTCACCTCACATCCCCACCCACCCTCCCTCCCCCTCACCTCACATCCCCACCCTCCCCCTCACCTCCCCTTCACCCTCCCTCCCCCTCACCTCACATCCCCACCCTTCCCCTCACCTCCCCTTCCCCCTCCCTCCTTCCCTCCCTCCCTCCCTCCCCCTCACCTCCCCACCCTCCTCCTCCCCCTCTAGAACATGCTGCGTCGCCACGAGGAGGCGGAAGGCGGCACGGCGTGGTCCAACTCCTCCGAGTCCTCGGACGACTCCTCCTCCCCGCAGCCGTCGCTAGGGACGAGACACACCCACAAGACGCTGGTGGCCCCCGAGCTGCAAGCCGCTGCCCCCTCCATCCACATTTCCTTCTCCCCGCGAGACTCCGCCTGCTCCAGCCCCGCCCCCGCCCAATCGGAAGGCCAGGGGGAGGAGCCGGACGCCGTGGCGGGGGGGCGGCGGCGAGGAGGACGCCGGGAAGGGGGCGGTGCCCAATGGCCACGCCCGCTACTCGCGCTCGCTCAGCCACATCAGCGAGAGCAGCGTGGACGGGGCCTTGACGGACAGGGCTGCCGGCGAATCGGTGGAGCCGTCGGAGGTGACGTCGCTGCTCTCCGGGATCTCCGTCAACGACATTGAGATGGAGATGCCCGCCAGGTCGGAGCTGATGCCGGTTAGGATGGCCGTTCCCCCCAGGGAGAGAGCGACGCCGGCAGCAGATACTCGTTCGCAGGGCTCAGGGTCTCCGCGCACGGAGGGGCTGGGGAAAAACACACCGCCCAGGGGAGAGAAGAGAGGGCCAAGCCCCTCCCCCAGCAGGACTGGGCCTGTGGAGGCCAAGCTAGACTCACACACACACTCAGACACACACGCACCAACACAGCCACCAACGCAGACGCCCCAACATGCCCAGGGCGACTGTCTGGCCCCGGGCCAGCAACCAGAAGAGGGAGCCCAGATGTACAGGGCCCACCTGGTGTTGGTGGAGGCCGTGGAGAAGCCTGGGGATGGAGTAGAGACTGAGTCCAGCCAGGGTGAGGGTCAGCAGGCTGTAGACAGTGGGGTTGAAGAGGCCCTGGGGGCTGTGGTTTCCTCCCTGGATGACTACAGAGGACAGTTCCCTGAACTGCAGCTGCTGGAACAAGAACTACGACTATTGGAGAACATGCTGACTGTGAGTTACAGTTCTGTCCTCCTGTTTGTGTTTGTGTGTGTGTGTGTTTACTTGTAATGTTGTAAGAGAATTGCTTTCATTTGTTTTCCTTTCCTCAGTTAAACAGCCGCTAGGGTGTTTTGTGCAATGAGCACCACCCAGTGCAAGCTCCAGTTGATAAGAGAGAGAAGAAGGGAGCGAGACAAGGAGAGAAGGAAGAGGAGAGGGAAAGAGTTAATGAAGGAGAGAGAAATAAGGAGAGAGAGAGTCATTGGGGTGTTGTGAGAGAGGAGGGAAAGAGGGAGAGAGAGAAGGAGGGGCTAGCTAGATTTCAGTCTTCCCAGAATACACCATCTCCCCGGGCGTTGGAGGAGGGAACAGGGTGGGACTTCCTGTCCCTCAGGTTTAAAGTTGAAGTCCCACAATGCACTGGTAGATGTGAGGGAGATCAGTGTTATCCCTGGGCATCTGCCTGCACGCACACACACACACACACACACAGTGAGATAAATCAACTCCATAACAAGATTGTGTGTGTGCGTGTGTGTTTGTGAGAGCAGGGTCGTAGTCAGAGCCGGACCTCGAGCGTCAGTCTGACTGTGGAGACGGCTCTGGGCAGCTTTGACTTCCTCAACACCTCCGATCTGGAGGAGGAGGAGGAGGAGGAGGAGGAGGAGGAAGAGGAAGAGGGTGGAGGGAAGAGGAACAGGACTGACAGGTCAGTGTCTCCAGGCTCACCTGTTAATACACTCACCCAGATCCCTCAAACAGCCTCGGGTGTCCACTTCAACATTGTGCAAGCCAACGAGCCAAGCGATGCAACCGTGGTGCTATACCGCCACCTGTTGGAGAGTTTCAGCAACACCTCTCCATGCCAGAGTCGTAAACGGTACCAAGGCTTGGAGAACATTCGCTGGGAGGTGATATGGATGTTTTCAAGGCTCTGATGGGGTCTGATGTGTGGTTGTTGTTGTTGCTGTGCAGTGCTGGCCACAGCGCCCCCTGCGCTCCTGGGGAGGAGAGTGCGGGGGAAGACGAGGGGTGTGAGGAGAGAGGCTGGGACGCCCCCTCCTCCCCCCTGACTACAGGCTGCCCTGCTCTAGACCGCACCCTGGTGGTGCACCTGAAGAACTGCAGCGCACAGCTGCTGGTGAGACCACACACACTCAAACACACACACACTACACTTACGCTCGCACGGATGTACGCAACACTCACACGCCACACACACATGCACTCCTCTCTCCTCATCTTGAGGTTTAGCTGTCCTAACACGGAATTGATTGTACAGATACAAGGAAAGGTTTAGAGACGGATTAGAAACATGGCTCATATGACTTTACTCCACTTGTGTGGACCTGTGTGTTACGGTGCTGTATGTGTGTCATGATCCTGAGTGATGGTGTCTCATAATCATAATCAGAAGGTTTTTATTCGCCATGAATGTTTGCACAAACAAAGAATTTACTTTGGCAGGGAGGTGCATACATTAAACATATAGGAATATTGAAACTTAAATATGTGGACTAACTATACAAAAGGAGCAAAGTCTAGCTAATACTAAGGGGGGTCTAGCTAATACTAAGGGGAATAAAAAATAAAATGTAAGTAGCCGTAATTTACAATCTAACCTAAAAATACAGATAGTGCAAGAGAACGATACAATACAATATGATGTGTGTGTGTGTAGCGTCTGGGGACGTTCGGCCCTCTGCGTTGTGGTGAGATGTACGCTCTGGACCGTCTCCTGAGAGAGGCCCGCGTCCTCGAGCTCATACGACGCGTCGCCAAGGAAACGCCTGGGGCCGTCACCCAATCAGAGGAAGGTGAGGTCACCGACCGGTCTCAACTCCACATAGAGGGTTAGAGGATTGATTGAGTTTGAAATTCAGGACAGATCCCAATGTCATACACTGTCTTGAGGTGTTAGAAAACAGTCAGGACACATCAGCAAATTGTAGACTGGTTTGTGTCTACAATTTGATGCCTGCTACCATCTCTTGGTTTTGCTGGCATCACCTTGTGTGGACTGGCAGACCTCAACCACCCCTAAGGACTGACTGTATCTGAAACCCAAACAGGCGTGCAAGGACAGCCTAGTCAACCTGACCTCTTGAGTGCTCAGGACCGATAAGACGTCCTCTCAGAGTTAGCTGGAACAGTCCTGGAACAGCTAACGGAAAATTGGCCTGGATAGTTAAATGTGGCACATTTACATGATGGGCACGAGGATATTACGGGATGATGAAGTGATATAACAAAGCGCTCATGTCAGGGGGCGTAGGTGTGTTTTCAAATGTGGGTGGGACAGATTTGTTTTACTAAGTGAGGATGAGGCTGTGAAATTACATTTAGTCATTTAGCAGACGCTCTTATCCAGAGCGACTTACAGTAACTACAGGGACATTCCCCCAAGGCAAGTTGGGTGAGGTGCCTTGCCCAAGGACACAACTTCATATGGCTCGGCCGGGAATCGAAGTGGCGACCTTCAGATTACCAGCCCGATTCCCTCACCGTTCAGCCACCTGACTCCTTAACTTATAAGAAATATAACTTTATTAATAAAAAAGTGTGTTGGAGAGGGGGACATCTCTCACCTATGTCTAATGAAACCTCGACACCCTTGGCTCGTAAACAAACATAAACATCCATCCCTGTGTTTGCCCTCGTATCTGTGGAGCAGTGGTTCCCCAGCTCGAACAGTGCCAAGGGGCGGCGTTGCTATGGCAGCAGTGCACAGAGCAGGGCTGGGTGTACAGCGTTTCCACAGAGACCTTTCTGGCAGCCCTGGCCAAGACCTACGCCTGCAAACTGCCGGACAGAGCCTCAGGCATGGCCGACACAGGTGAACCTGTTTGCTGACTCTGCTGAATTTGTTAAATCGTAGTAAAGATATATCTATTATGTTGAAAGCATGTTGTATGGGGACTCCCTGGGGGCTTGTGTGTGTGTGTACTTACTTTGTGCGTGTGTGGGTGTAGTGTTTTTGCGGTTGGTGGAGAGGATCCTGGAGCGCCGGTTGCCACGGCGAGGGGGCGGAGCCTGCATGGACATGTTGACGTTGTTCCAGTTCTGGAGCTACTTGGAGGCTGAGGGGGTCAGCGAGATGGACACACACATCTGTGAGCTGGCAGAGGAGGGTGAGACACTCATACACGCTGACAGACACACACACTCACACACACACACACACACACACTCACACACCCATTTGTGAGCTGGCAGAGGAGGGTGAGACACTCATATACGGTGACACACACACACACACTCAAACACCCATCTGTGAGCTGGAAGATGAGGGGGGCACGCATACGTTGTTCCCTCCGAAACTTCAGACTTGAACCTCACTGCTTATTGCGCGTACCCCGTTGGCTAAGGCCTCACCACAGACTCCTGGGTTCAAATCCACGCCTGCATCCCGCATGTCTCTTCAAACGCCCTTACATCTTCTGTCTCTCTTCACGGCGTCCGTCCCATTCAAACAGAAACAGAAAAGTGGCCTCTGTCGCCCCATGTTCCATAAGCTCCTCCTCTTTCTCCCCCTCCTCCAGTGTGGCTGGTCCAGAGCCTGCAGGCGTGTGAACAGGAAGCCCTGGTGCGGGCGCTGCGGAGGCCTCCAGAGAGCAGTCTGAAGAGGGAGGGCATCCACGCCGTGGCCCGGCTGCTCAGGGACCCCAGGGCCAAGGTCTCCACCTCGGCCAGCTCCCTGCTCCGCAGCCTGGCCGACCAGCCCCGACACAGAGAAAGGGTGAGGAAGCGTGTGTGTGTTTAGAAATAAGTGTGTATATGTCTCTGTCCTCCCCCAGAACCAGAGAGAGGTAAAGGTGTGTGTGTGTGTGTGTGTGTGTGTGTGTGTGTGTGTGTGACAGAGAGACAGAGAGACAGACAGAGTGAGTGAGAGACAGAGGGTGTGTGTGTGTGTGTGTGTTCAGATGTAACTGTCTCCATGCATGTGTGTCGCCCTCCCCCCCCCCAGGCCCTGGTCAGCTGTCTGGAGCTCCTGGAGGAGGAGAGTGTGGAGACCAGAGTGTGTGGCTGCAAGGCCTTGGCCTGCCTCAAGGTGGGTCTGAACACACCACCTCCCCTAGTGAAGCACACAGGAACACACCACCTCCCCTAGTGAAGCACACAGTACAGGAACACACCACCTCCCCTAGTGAAGCACACAGTACAGGAACACACCACCTCCCCTAGTGAAGCACACAGGAACACACCACCTCCCCTAGTGAAGCACACAGTACAGGAACACACCACCTCCCCTAGTGAAGCACACAGTACAGGAACACACCACCTCCCCTAGTGAAGCACACAGTACAGGAACACACCACCTCCCCTAGTGAAGCACACAGTACAGGAACACACCACCTCCCCTAGTGAAGCACACAGTACAGGAACACACCACCTCCCCTAGTGAAGCACACAGTACAGGAACACACCACTTCCCCTAGTGAAGCACACAGTACAGGAACACACCACCTCCCCTAGTGAAGCACACAGTACAGGAACACACCACCTCCCCTAGTGAAGCACACAGTACAGGAACACACCACCTCCCCTAGTGAAGCACACAGTACAGGAACACACCACCTCCCCTAGTGAAGCACACAGTACAGGAACACACCACCTCCCCTAGTGAAGCACACAGTACAGGAACACACCACCTCCCCTAGTGAAGCACACAGTACAGGGACATCCCCACACACGTAAACATGCTCCCCTCCTCTTCTGTTCCCCAGGCCAAAGAAAGTATAGACCAGCTGGTGTACCTGTGTCGGACAGACAAGGAGGATGTGAGAGATGCAGCCAAACAGGCTCTACTGGTGCTGGGTAAGAGACGGCAAGGCACTTCACCCTACTTGCCTCGGGGAGAACGTCCCTGTACCTACTGTAAGTCGCTCTGGATAAGAGTGTCTGCTAAATGACTACAATGTTTACATTTATATTTAGTCATTTAGCAGACGCTCTTATCCAGAGCGACTTACAGTAAGTACAGGGACGTTCCCCCGAGGCAAGTAGGGTGAAGTGCCTTGCCCAAGGACACAACATCATTTGGCACGACGGGGAATCGATCCAGCAACCTTCTGATTACTAGCCCGACTCCCTCACCGCTCAGCCATCTGACAATGTTAATGTGTTTGTGTGTGTATCCCACAGGTGAGGAGGGGAAGATGGCCCACCGCCACGTGGAGACATCTCAGGGGGGCGTTCCTCGTCTCTTCACCCCTGGCAGTATGGCTAGCACCGCCTTCTAACCCCCCCGCCCCGCCACGCCAGGCACACACACACCACACCTGGTTTCCACACTGCTACCCTACCCTGATCATGAACCACACACACTCTTACTGTACGCTCCCAACAGCACACACACAAGAACACACACACACGTATGACCACCCTACTGAACACACAAACCTGTGTGTTCAGACCACACTGAGACCACACTGTGGCCTGCAGCACGAGGAAGTCTCTCGCTAAGCCGTGGGACAGGAAGGCAGGAAGTTGAAGAAGCTCAATCTGCCTTACATCACACCTAGACCTTCTAAACCCACCATGAACTGACGGACTGGGAGAGAGAGAAAGGGAGGAAGGGAGGTATAGACAGACAGAGGGAGGGAGAGAGGGGGAGGAAGGGAGATATAGACAGGGAGGGAGAGAGAGGAAGGGAGAGAGAGAGAAGGGAGGTATAAATAGAGGCAGTGGGAGAGAAGAATGGATTGTTGCGACAAAGGAAGGGATGGAGGTATAGACAGAGGGAGAGGACAGGGGGTCAACATCCCTTTTGGAAGGTCATATTCTATATTACACGAATTGAACAAATGTTGAGCAGGCAAACGCACTTTTGATCTGCTCAGCTTGTGAAGAGCCTGATGTCTGAGTGAGAGTGGTTGGTCCCCTTCAGTCGCACTCCCAATCAGTCACCAGTGACAGAGCTGAAGACAGACTGTGATTGGAGGAGCACTGCTGGAGGACTTTCCTCTGTGGACTGTGATTGGTGGAGAAGCTTTCTTGAGGTTGATGTTGCCATGACACAGGGTCTGGCCAGACCAATCAGTGCCATAATTCTATACCATCACTCTATATTCTTATATACTCCACTGGAAGTGTACATGTTATATCACTGTATAGTAATTCAGTTGGCACTGTCAGGACAATCGGAGTAAATGTACTTGTGTTTTTGAGTGACGACGCCTCCCTTTCTGGTGGTGATGATATAGCCTGCTGAAGATAGTGAGGCTGGGGGCTGGGGGGGATTTCCCTGTTGTGATTACTCTAACGAGTGAGGTGAACCAGGGGTCGATGGAAAGTTACGGAGCACCAGGCTCCCATCGCTCTCCCCTTTCAGAGGAACAGACTGAAGTTCTCTGAGGGAAGAGGTGGAGGTGACTGATCAGTGAGGTAGTGTGTGTGTGTGTGGGGGGGTCCATGGTGTGTACCCCTGTAGATCTCCCACCTGCTGCTTTCATCACCTGTTGTCTCCAGGACTTCACAGCAGTGATGTCGTCTAACAGAGAAGAACACAGCACACTGACTGGTTTCACTAGTTGGATGTGAATGAATTTGCTTTGCGGTTTCTTCCACTCAAGTAGAGGTTGGATAAACTGTACCGTTTCAAAATAAAAGCCACTTCTTCAGTCACCCCTCCTCACTACCGGCTCAGAGTGGCAGACCAGTTCAGCTGGGAGCGCTGGATGTGGCTGTTTCCTGAATGTTAACGCAGCAAAGCTCTGAATGGGTTTCTTCAGTGTCTAAGTGCCTCAAGCTCTGGTGGAGAACCATTTAATGAAACATAAAAACAGAGGACATATCTTTATTTAAGAATGAATAAATGCAGTGCATACACATATAAACATTGCTGCAAAGTATATTTTCCTTAAGATTCACTGATTGTTTAGCAATAAAACACCTGATTTCCTTTAATTTTTTTTTTCTATAAAGTTTATTGTCTGGTAATTTATGTTGCCTGGCATCAAATGTAAACAAATTATTAATAAAATGTGTTTCAAATGAAGTTTCCTGTGATGTTTTTAGAAGGGGGGTAAATAAACAGATACAAACCTTTTTTTTGTTTTGTTTTTTGAAAATGTACAAACCATACATTGTAACATTGATACTCTTTTAGTACCTGAAAGGTACAGCACATTTGCCAAATGGCATAATAACATTGTAATGAAAATTGCACATTTTTTAATAGAGGATTAATAATGCTGGATTTCAAAGGAAGTGAAAAGGAAAAAATCTATAATATAAAAGGGGAAGTTCAGTTCAATTAAGGTTCGTTGACATCGTGGGAAAGTGTTTTAGCATATCATACAATTCTTGTGCTTTTCTTCCGTTTACCAATTTTAAGGACTTTAGGTATAGCCTAATTAAAATTCATTTAAGAAAAAACGAAAATTGGGGAATGATTTCAAGACGATTTTTCTGGATAAAAAACTGTACCATATATGGTATAACATTGCAACAATTCATCATTTTGGTTTTGCAGTATCATACCAAATGTAACATCGTCTCTTGAGATAAAAGTTGGGAACAGTGAGACATTTTGTTTTATCCATATGTGGATGTCGAGCCAACATTTTTGTATAACCTTGCATGAGAAAAATATATGGACTGTGGTCTCCACGTCACAAACAGAATGAGCAGATGTTATCATTAATATTAAAACGAAGGCTAATTCTTTGGAGGGATACATGTCTGTGATAACTGGGCACTCCGGGAGTTACTACAATGTCGTTCATAATTTTAAATGTGTTTCTTTCATTTTAGGTGGTATAGGTAGTTTTAGATACATAGTTCTCAGTTTATTCACTGAACTTCTATCAAATTTGCGTAACATGTCATTATTTATTAACAAATACAAACCGTGTATTTATTTACCTTTGAAAACATTGGTTAATCATTAAATACTATATTGCGTAAATACATGTATTACATATATAGGCTACTGTATACCGCATTATTTAAATAGGTAGGGAATACTGTAAGGTCATGGACCTCCTGACTTTTTCGGTAAACTCTCTTTATGGAACAGGCCCCAGGTCACGAACAGTTTAGTATTTCATCTCAGTGACAAATTATCTGCGTTGTCTCCAAACCATGCATTCAAACGGGGCGCCCCATCTGGCCAATCGCAGTGCCTACACCCACTTCAACACCACCCCCCAGCGCTGCACAGGCGCACTGCCGCCACAAGGCCACCATTTTGTGCGGAGTCTACTCTGCAAAAGCGGGAGAGGATTAAAACGGACGGAGAAGGTTACATTCCTAAACTGTCTCGGCCAAATTGAAGAACAGACTCTGGGCTTTCTGTCGAGTTCAACCCGAAGATAAACAGAGTGGAACAGGTAAACTAACGCTACTTTCCAGAGCAGGGGGAGTTTTGCAGGAGCTTTATTCGGCCTCTAGGTGTCACGATGGGGCTCCCGGTCCAGGCTGCTTACGGGGGGTGTTTGTCTCCCTCTATCGTTATTGAAAAAATCATCAAAAAACTGCTATAACCCAGAAGTTCAACGAAATGCACATATAACGGGCCTCTAAAACATATATTATCTAGTATATCGTCGAGGTTGGGTTATTCTAGAGTTGATCGTTTTGGTCGACTGTTTAGGCCAGGCGTCCATTTTCTTCTTTGTTTCCTGTCATTTTAGCTAGCAAGCTAGAAAGCGATAACGTCGAAATGGAAACTAGGCGGGATAGCAAGCTAGCTTAATTACTTAGCCTTTCTGCTTGCATAAAACATCGGATAAAATCGAAAATGCTCTAACTAGCTAGACAACTGCATGTATACTTAAATATCAGCTTTGTTTTTAACATTTCTTGATCTCAATCATGTGTTAATCGTAGCACGCATTTAAAAACGGCATGCATGGCATTAGCCGTATTAGTAGGTTAGCCAACGTTAGCCTAGCCAACGTCAGCATTCAAATATATCTGGCTAACCAACAACTTTCGTCCTCGCCCCACCTTCATGCTTCAGGGCTAGCCCTGGCCTGTGAAAATGCGCTCGCTGACATCCGCTCAAACCAAGCACCATTTGTATCGCTTGCAAGTTGTGTAAAACTAGTTTTGATCTGATTATCAAAATTTGCCTTGGCATCTTATTCTAGCAATTACTGGATTTGTAAACAGCCGAAGTGTAGACCACGCTAGCTACCGTGTTGCGCACTCAAAAATGAGTCGATGTCAGGAAGGCAGAATGACCCGGGCGCCCAACGTTGTTAGCTAGTGGGCTAACACAGCACCGCGTGCTCCAAGAACTCTCCTCTCCATTTCGCGTTAATAGCATATCCTCACGAATAGTTCTATTATTAACGTTATCCACGTATCCCAGCTCCCCGCCGGTCGTGTTGCTGTATGCTTCCATTGCCCGCTGTCTCGTTCTGAGCCCACCTTGAGTTCCAGCGGCAGAAGGCAGAGAACAAGAGGAGAGCTCCCTCTACAACTCGGTTGGTAGCGGTACATAAACAGCAGCGTTTACTAGTGCTCCATGTCAACAGTCAAAACTTATCCTCGTCCTGATGATAGACGCTTATAGGCAGCCTGACAAAGGTAGTATATGTCACCAGACATCAGCCTGCAGGTTAGGCTGGGGCCAACTACTCCCCAAATATGTCTCTAAACACTGTCAAATGTGAGCCTAGGTTTCGTGTGTACAGTACTGTTGTGTGTTTGTCACAGTTGTAAAGTGGCCTTTTCCAGGTTGTGTAGGGAGGATAATCAGGCGGAAAGTCAGGAGAGTTGAGGCAAGTGTGTGACACCTACCTGAGGCAGGCGCTGAGGAAGACACAGGTGTAGAGAGATGAAGTTCATGTACCTGTACCAGGTAACCACGGAGACAGGCGTAACACACCACCTCATGTTCCAAAGTGATGTTCTGAGACGTCCCACTGACAGTTTACTTGACATACTCGATAGCATCCTGTAATCTGGTTGTGTACATCTTTGTGACACCCCATCCAATCACAGTGGCCAAAAAAGGAATAGGCAAATTCATTTCAATATTCAGCCAAACTGATGAATATACAACATGCAGGTAGATCGCCTAGCGCTGTGCCTTTTTGCGACGGTCTCCATTTCTGGTCTTGTGATTCTCTTTCCTCGTCGTCCCCCAGGCGTTACCCATGGACGGGGGACCGACAGACTCGGTGGTGGACGAAGGGGTTGGCGAGGCCTACAAGGCCAAGGACCTCAGCTCCTTCCCCGGGGAGGAGGAGTCCATGGTGGTGGCTGACCTGCTCCAGCAGGCGGCGGAGGCCGGAGGGGTGGTGGAGGGACCTGGGGACCAGCAGGAGGAAGCCCAGGCCCAGCTGATGGGGGCCGGGGTGGAGGGGATGGTGAGCGGCGGGGGGGTGGAGGTGATGGTGATGGAGTCCCTGGACCCGTCGCTCCTGCAGATGAAGACGGAGGGGATGGAGGCGGCCGTGGGCGGGGCCGTGTCAGGCGCCGCCCACCAGGCTACCGTGACGACGGTGGACCAGACTCAGATCATCACTCTGCAGGTGCCTGGCATCTTCTCTTTCTCTCTCCATCTGCCTCTCTCTCTCTTTCACTCTCTCCGTCTCCATACACACACACACACACACACACACTGACTAGCTTGTATGACTAGCAGTAACTGTGTTCTCAGGAGGTGAACATGGAGGAACAGGCTGTGTAACTAGCAGTAACTGTGTTACCAGGTGGTGAACATGGAGGAACAGCAGCTAGGTCTTGGGGAGCTGCAGCTAGTCCAGGTACCAGTCTCCACCGTGCAGGTGCCCGTCTCCCAGGCGACCGTGGATGCTCTTCAAGGAAGCTACGTCGACGCGGTCGCTATGCCCAAAGATGGAGATCCTGTCATCTGCCACACCCTGCCCCTTCCTGATGGCTTCCAGGTAAAACTACACTACCCATAATGCCCCCAAACCTTGGCCCTGCCAGGTAAAACTACACTACCCACAAATCTCCTGCCAAGTAAAACTACACTACCCATAATGCCCCACACCCTGCCTGCATGTGTGTCCAGGTGGTGAAGCTAAGGGCCTAACTTGTGTATGTGTCCAGGTGGTGAAGGTGGGAGCCAACGGCATGGTGGAGACAGTGGAGCAGGAGGAGGGTCTCCAACAGGAGGACCAGGTGCTCCAGGGGGACGAGGAGCCCTCCGAGGCCCAGGGAGAGGACCCGTCCTGGTCCAAGGACCCCGACTACCAGCCCCACTCCGCCAAAAAGCAAGCCAAGAAGGGCAAAAAGAGCCGGCTGCGCTACACTGAGGGGGAGCGGGACATGGACGTGTCCGTGTACGACTTTGAGGAGGAGCAGCAGGAGGGGCAGCTGTCTGAGGTCAACGCTGAGAAGGTGGTGGGCAACATGAAGCCCCCCAAGCCCACCAAGATCAAGAAGAAAGGTGAGACACGAAACAAGAGCTCCTTACGCCTGCCGCTGCTCCAGGTGGCTAGTGCTTTGGGTCAAGGGAAATCAAACTAGTTTTGGTTTGGGTTTTACATGATCATTATTTATCATTGTAAAGAATAATTAGATGCAAAGGGAAGACTCAGCCTGGGCCCCCCCCCCAAAGACACTGTCTGACTCTGTGTGTGTGTGTCTGACTGTGTGTGTGTGTGTGTGTGTCTGACTCTGTGTGTGTGTGTGTCTGACTGTGTGTGTGTGTGTGTCTGACTGTGTGTGTGTGTGTGTCTGACTGTGTGTGTGTGTGTCTGACTGTGTGTGTGTGTGTCTGACTGTGTGTGTGTGTGTGTCTGACTCTGTGTGTGTGTGTGTCTGACTGTGTGTGTGTGTGTGTCTGACTCTGTGTGTGTGTGTCTGACTGTGTGTGTGTGTGTGTCTGACTCTGTGTGTGTGTGTCTGACTGTGTGTGTGTGTGTGTCTGACTGTGTGTGTGTGTCTGACTGTGTGTGTGTGTCTGACTGTGTGTGTGTGTGTGTCTGACTGTGTGTGTGTGTGTCTGACTGTGTGTGTGTGTGTGTGTGTGTCTGACTGTGTGTGTGTGTGTGTCTGACTCTGTGTGTGTGTCTGACTGTGTGTGTGTGTGTGTCTGACTGTGTGTGTGTGTTGTGCAGGCGTAAAGAAGACGTTCCAGTGTGAGCTGTGCAGCTACACTTGCCCCCGGCGCTCCAACCTGGACCGCCACATGAAAAGCCACACAGACGAGAGGCCACACAAGTGTCACCTGTGTGGCCGCGCCTTCAGGACGGTGACGCTGCTGAGGAACCACCTCAACACACACACAGGTACACACACACACTCAGTCCCACTCTCTTACACACAGGTCACACAGAAACACACACAGACGTCTACACACACCTAAACACGTCCACAGAGACGGCACTGTGGGCAGCCTTGTAATCCCTCCGGTCTCCATAGGAACCAGGCCTCACAAGTGTCAGGATTGTGACATGGCGTTTGTGACCAGCGGGGAGCTGGTGCGACATCGCCGCTACAAACACACCCACGAGAAGCCCTTCAAATGCTCCATGTGTGACTACGCCAGCGTGGAGGTGGGTGGCAGCCCTGGGTGGAGCTAATCTGGGGGGTTTGGCCAGGTGTAGTGCTCTTGATCGGACTCTACAATGTACGTGTGTGTGTGTGTGTCAGGTGAGCAAGCTGAAGCGCCACATCCGGTCTCACACCGGCGAGCGTCCGTTCCAGTGCAGCCTGTGTTCCTATGCCAGCAGAGACACCTACAAGCTGAAGAGACACATGAGGACCCACTCTGGTAAACAGCTCTCTACCTTCTCCACTCTCCAGCTCCAGTCCAGCTGGCTCCGTCTGGTCTCTGGTCTCTCTGGGAGTCGAGTCAGAACCAAATTAGCCAACGTTTTATCGGCAAGTTGTGGTTTTGTGCAGTGTCAGAAGAATGATCATTCTAAGCACCGCCACAACCATAACTCATGCAATCCCATCCAAATTTGCAAACAAACCGACATCCCTGGTAATAGCTTTGAAGTGGAACAAACCTGAGGCCTGTTCCATAAAGCAAGTTTTCCCAATATGCCAGGCTTATGTCATTTAATCGGACTTCTTTCTAGTTCATTCAGTTCCATAAAGCTAGCTCAACGTAGTTCGAACTCAGTTACTATGGCAACTTATGCTTCGAAACTAGCCTTGTTGTTGCGTAACCAGATGTTCCTGTAACACTGACTCAACAGGAAAACGATGATTTGCATGAACTTTCTCATCATTTCAATATGTAGGCTACATTTATAGAAAATCAACTTAAATACATAGGCTACAACATTTAACCTAATGCCTAATGCATTTAACAATGATTTCAGAATGATACAAACCATAGCCTACGTAAAACGTATGGCTATATAGTAGTTTGTGATTTCAAATGTTTAGGCATCAGGCATAGGCCTATATCTCAATCTAAATGATCCCAGTATAATTATCATAGATACACAATTGTTAACAGTAGCCTACAATTGCAAAACAAACCTAAATCCATACATCTATCCTCCATTTTCTCGACAAAAAAAAACATGTTTAAAAGATAGGCTACTGGATAATGTATTGATTATTGGTAGGCTATTTATTTAAAACAGTCAAAGTCCATTTAGATGTGTTTTAGAGGGTGTCTGTTTTTTAAATGAATGAAGTAAAGATCTATAAAAAAAGGACCTCGACCTACGTAGCCTATCGTTCACGTCAATCATGGCGTGTCATCTTATTTTGATGAAGCGGTGGATGAGGGAGCTGTCATAGTACATGGCTTACAACGTTCTTTCTGGAAGAAGTCACGTGGCCACGTGATTGCTTTGCCTTTTGTCGTGGTGGATCGGTATGATTCATGTTCTACCTCTCGGGCTGCTTAAGAATGGGGTGCACGCGCAATTAGCTTGACTTCTTGAATCTGACTTGAATTATTCGGATTGCGTGAACTAAAATTGGTCTTTATGGAACCGCTTTAGCGCCAGCTGAAGTCCAGCATTTTTGAGCGGCCTTTATCGAGCAGGCCTCTGCTTTGTGCTTCCTTTGACTTCCCATAACACCAAACAGACACAGTTACACGTGTCCAGAGTTGAACCATCAGGTATCTCAGCCCCCCATCACACCTGTGGACTGGTAGCAGGGCGTGTCTCCCTGACCTCACCTCCTCTCTGTGTGTCCCAGGCGAGAAGCCGTACGAGTGCTACATCTGCCACGCCCGCTTCACCCAGAGCGGCACCATGAAGATGCACATCCTGCAGAAGCACACGGAGAACGTGGCCAAGTTCCACTGCCCGCACTGCGACACGGTCATCGCCCGCAAGAGCGACCTGGGTAAGGAGCCCCACCGGCACCCCCCCCTCTCTGAAGCGCGCACAACCACGGGCAGGGATGTCAAGACTTGATATTCCTGCTCCTCACTTCCTGTTCCTCTCTCTCTGCCCCTCGTGTCTCTCCTCCCCCTCCAGGTGTTCACCTGAGGAAGCAGCACTCGTTCATCGAGCAGGGCAGGAAGTGTCGCTACTGCGAGGCCACGTTCCACGAGCGCTACGCCCTCATCCAGCACCAGAAGTCCCACAAGAACGAGAAACGCTTCAAATGTGACATGTGTGACTACTGCTGCAGACAGGTAAAGAGAGAGAGAGAGTGTGTGTGTGTGTGTGTGCGCGCGCGCGCAGAGACTTAAGGTGTGTGGACAGGTAGCGTGTGTGTGTAGACAGGTTGTGTGCGTGCAGACACTTGGGGTTTGTGTGTGTGTGTGTGTGTGTGTGTGTGTGTGTGGAGAAACAGATAGCGTGTGTAGACGGGTTGTGTGTGTGTGATCCTGTGGTGGTTGTGTTCGTTGACCAGGAGCGCCACATGGTGATGCACAAGCGCACCCACACCGGGGAGAAGCCGTACGCCTGCAGCCAGTGTGACAAGACCTTCAGGCAGAAGCAGCTGCTGGACATGCACTTCAAACGCTACCACGACCCCAACTTCATCCCCACCGCCTTTGTTTGCCCCAAGTGCAGCAAGACCTTCACCCGCAGGGTACGCACGCGCACGTTCACATGTGGGGCTGCGGGGGGTGTTGTGGGACATCATGAAACCTACACCCATGTTAAGCGCTTACACAGAAGGTTCCTGACTCGTGGTCGTGTGTGTGTGTGTGTGTGTGATGTTCTGTGTTCTTCCTGCAGAACACCATGGTGAAACATTCTGAGAACTGCAACGGGGATCCAGGGGAGGAGGGGGAGAACGGCTCGCCCCCACCCCCCAGGAGAGGACGGGGACGTGGCCGGAAGAGGAAGATGCGTTCCAGGAGAGACGAGGAGGAGGATAGTGGTAAGAGACCCTCTGATTGGCTGGGACCTGGGACTAGGGCTGGACTAGTGGCTGGGACTTGAGAGACCATGTTTCCTATTCCCTCTCCTAACACCCACCCTGCCCCCAGACGAACATGCTGAGGTGGAGCTGGACGACGATGACGAGGAGGACGAGGACGAGGCGGCGGCGCTGCAGGAGGAGGAGGAGGAGGAGGAAGAGGAGGAGATGGAGGTGGACCAGGCCCCGCCCACCGTGCCTGTCCCCGCCCCCGAGGAGCCCCCGGTCAAGAGGAAACGGGGACGCCCCCCCAAGAACGCCCCCAAGCCCGCCCCGCCCCCCAAACCCAGCACCCCCACCAAGCCTGGCCGGGCGTCCACCAGAGCCAACCGCAGTGAGTATCCTGGCCTGTAGGGGGTGCTGGAGATCACATTGTGATCTGGATAGCCCTTTTTTTACAAGCAATGTCACAGAGGGCTCTACAGAAGCCCAGAGAACTGCACCTAAACACTCTCTCTCTCTCCCCTCCCCAGCCACAGCCACAGCCATCATCCAGGTGGAGGATGAGACCACAGGCACGGTGGAGAACATCATCGTGAAGAAGGAGGCGGGGCCAGAGCCGGCCGCCACCGCCGCCGCAGCCCCAGAGCAGGAGGCGGGGCCGGAGGAGGTCGTCGTGGAGACGGTGGAGCTGGCCGTGGCGGGGGAGGAGTCTGCGGCAAACGGGGACCTCACCCCGGAGATGATCCTCAGCATGATGGACCGGTGAGGGGAGGGGGGAACGACAGCCTCCCCCCTTTCCCTCCCCCCTGTACCTCCACCCCTTACCTCAACCCACACCCCTCACCCCCCCTTACCTCCCCCCTACAGCTCCGCCCGGCCCATTGTAACATCCCTTTTTGAAGCCCATAGGCTCAGTAACTCCCCCCCCCCCCCCACCCCCATGAGAACTGATTCTCCCCTCTCTGCTGACTGCTCTATCACTCACTCTTCAGGCCTGCCTGTCGTATTCTGACTACATCAATTACTGTGTTTCTTTTGTTTTCGTTTTATTTTTATTTTTTTTCTACCTACCCAAACCCACTTCCTGCCTGTATCCTAGCCTGCTTCCTGTGTGTGCAGGCTGTAGAGAGAGATGTAGCTTTGTAAACCAGACAGACTGTGGTCCAGTCTTTCCCCAAGCAGGGCCTGATGCATGGGGTGCTGGCTTCTTCATTCTAGCAGTTCCCTTGTCAGCCGACCTGTGATGAACCCGTCTACAGGGGTCCTGGCCAGGGCTGCCCTCGCCTGCCTGTCTCCGCCTTGTTTTCTAGGACCTCTAGAATTTGTCTCTAGATTCTAGAACATTCTTTTTTTTTCTCTGTAGGCTTTTTAATCTAGAGCGCTAGAATGTTCTCGGCAGTTCTAAAGAACCAATTCCTGTTTTGATTAATTGATTATTGCATTGTGTACTGACTTCTTTACTAATCTCTGATTATGAAGTTGATGTAAGGGTTTCTTATTAACAATCAAATGACTATTTGGCTAGGGACTACCTAGGGGAACATCCATCCATCGATCTATTCATTCGAATTTATGTTTGAGAGACAGAGGTTTTTGTTGTATAAAAGGTAATCTTGGCTTGTTTTGCTTGTAAATAATTTTTATTTTTTATTTTACGAACATTTTAATCTTTTTTCTAGCAATGTGAAGAGCCGTGAGGCAGGGTGTGCTAAATATGGAACAGGAGTGTTTGTGCGTGTGTGTGTGCGCTAGCCTGGCATGGTGTACTCCTGGTAGAGACCAGGACCAGAGGTGAAGGTAGAAGCTGTGGGAAGAGCAGAGAAGCCCACCTCCTGCTCCACAGGCAGCAGGCCGGGCCGGAGAGACCGCCGTCCTCCAGACGGTCAGAAGACTGACCTCCACGGCGGACTCCCGCCTCCACTGCGTGACCTCTCCATGCCCGGAAGCCTCCAGGCCGACGGCAGGATCACCTGATGCTCTCGTCCTCCCAGTCCCACCCCCACCCTAGCCCGTAGCAGTCTGTTCCACCTCCAGGAGAAGACGATGTAGATCCCCCCCCCCCCCCCCCCATGTTTGTTCAGGGCTCCGGAGCAGCGCACATGGATGTGCAACATGATGCGCCCAGCGGCTCTGGAGAGAGATCAGTGAGGCGGCGAAGGTGTTGGACGGTCCTTGCTGAACGAGCGTAGGTTCCTATAGTGTCATTGTCGATCTCTTTTTGCCACACTAGAAAGAGATTTAAGGGATGTGTTGAGAGAGGAATGAGAAGAGAATAAAATGGATGTTTTTGTATAAAGTTTGTTAACTTGTTTGAAGAGAACTATGCCCTTTCACAGATTAAATGCAGACTGAATGACGTTCCCTCTTGTAAGAAATGATTACAATTAAACTGCTTTTTGTCAAGCTCTTACGATACAATAATAGGTTGATGCATTTTTGTACCTGACTGTACTTTTCGAATTCTGAGACCAGCACACAGCCGGAGTCAAACTGACCGACTGCTCAACAAATGGGTCTGCTCTCCTTCCTGTCGTGAGGTCATCTCTGATCATGCCAGGTCATGAGCGTCTCTAGAGATCTAGCCAATCCTGACAGAGATCAGAGGGTTTGCGAGGAGGGCAGGGAGGAGCACGGCCTGTTTAGAGAGGGTTGGGTCAGGGCTGCGGGCTGAGCTGGTAGACATGCTGGTTCTGAGGATGTGTCACTGTACAGGTAATAAAACATACTGGCCTAACATCTGCTGTTCCTCCTACTTTCTTTCCCGTCTGAAAACCACCGATACTACGACTACCACTAGGATGTTGCAAATCCTACTTAATTAGCATGTCTTTTGTGTTTTTCTAGCGTGTTTTTTGTTGTCTTACATCCACATTAGACACTTGGTGACAACACTAACAGCACAGTCATTAAAGTACAGTGAGAAATGCAGTGAGTTTCAGGTTTCCATGGTAGCGAGTGTATAACTAGTGTGAGTGGACCATGTCAGCGCAGAAGTGAGGGGGTTAAACCCGTTGTTCAGCGACTGAACAATATAGGTGTAGGTGAGACGGATGTTGCCAAGGTGACGCGGAGGGTTGTGACTTCCTGTCTGATCTCGGTCCTGCCTGTAGTTTCATTCTGACTCGTACGCCAAGGCAGGATGTGTGTGTGTGTGCGCCTCTTATTTCCTCGCCTGCCTCCCTCCTCACCACACCTCAGGAGCCGGTGTGTTGCTCACAGCAGCTCGCCCGCTCCCGGCTTCTCTGCAGCATGGCCTCCTATCCAGGGATCTCCCACAACCTGCAAGGTATAGTGTGGCGACCGAACGTGAACTTCTCAGGTTCTCCTCAGTGGAGGCGTAGCTGTGTGGGGGCCAGGCGAATCCAAGCTGTGGACGCAGTCAGGGCTTCGTCACGAAGCAGGCTGGTTATTTCATGCAGTCCCTTCTCTCTCCTGTGGTTGTGGCTGATCATGTTCTGTTGGTGTGCCTTCTCCTCTGGGTCTGGGTGTGGTTGGGGTTCTGGGCAGCAGAGCAGGTCTGCGAGCTGCTGAAGCACCAGAAGGTTTGTCTGATAAGGCAGGTGAAACAGCACAAGGCTAGGAGCAGGGCAGAGCCAAGGCTACTGGTGAGTTGGAATCGTTCGTCTGTGGTATGAACCCTGTCTGTGAACCATGCACGGGTCTAGAAAATGGCTCTTCGTAGAAGGAAATGTATTTGAATGAGACTGTGGTCCTGTTGTGATGTTTACCTGGAATGACTGTAATTACCGTGTTCCGCCCCCTAGATGGCGCCAGTTCTAAAAACACATTGGGCATCTCACTGTCTTCCTGGGAGGGTTCTGATGTTGACTGACAAGGTGTTGGCTGTTATTGTCTGTTTGTTGTGTGTTCTGAACTGCAGGTTATGAGTCTGTGGAGAGCCTACCTGGTCAACACTAAACAACCTGTCACGGTAAAGGACTGACCCACACACACACACACACACACACACAGCTTCAGAGTGTGTGTGTGAGTGTATGCATTCTGGTCGGCCATCATTACATCACAAAGCTAGTGGCAGAGAACCAGTGAAGGAAACAGGAAATGCTGTAGAAAAGGCACCTATCAGCACCGGTCAAGTTTAGGTCCACATATCTCTCTATCTTCCTCTGCAAGGGCAAAAGCTCAGGGTCAGGGAGAGTAACTGATTAACTTCCCCCCCAAAAAACAGAGATTGGGAGGGCAGGAAAGGAAAGTAGGGTTTTGGGGTTAGAAACAGACAAGAGTAATAGAAAAGGAAAGGAGAGAGATGAGAGATGGGTTTCTGCTGCTGTTGTGAACTTCACCTCAGAGGACAAATGAAGTGCAGGTAGGTGTTAGAAAACGGTCTGTAATCTAAATACACATCCAGGTAGGAGACATGAGGCTATTGTCATCTCTTAACTCATCTCACCAGGCCTGAAGTTTCAATGAAGGCGCGTCTCTGGAAGTTTTCGTCTCAATGAACGGAACATACACACACACACACACATACACACATAGCAATCTTCTTGGGAACTTTATCTTGCTGTGGTCAAGTTGAATCAGTTGCCACTAGTCACACTGCCTCTGTCTCTCTCTCTCTCACCCTCCTTTCTCGACTTCAGCCCCCCCCCCCAACCACCACACACACACACACACACACATTCATTAACCGATGTGAGTCAGTTGCTGTTCTCAGTCAGCATGCTAACACTATGTAGTTAGTCTGACCAGTGTGTGTGTGTGTGTGGTCTACCTGCAGGTAGAGGGATCTTTCAACTACCTTGAGATCTGCTCCATCGCCATCCACAGTCTCAACCAGGTGACAGTCTATCTTCTTATCCGTCTTTCGACGCGTTTTCCTGTTTCGCATAATCGCGCGTCAATGTCTCGTCTTAATCTTCTTTTGTTGCGTTCATGCGGCAGGATGTGTGGTTTGGGGTTCAGGTCGTTTTCTGTGAAGCTTGTTCTGTCAGACGAGTGCAAACCTCTTTCCATTTGAAGCTGTACATGCCAGGCCATCCGGACTTGTCGGTTGTCCTGCCGTGGGCTGTATCAGAACACACCATCTGATGTCATGCAATAGCTTCAAGATGCTGTAAAGCAGAACTGAAAAAGGAGTTTGAAGTTGGTCACCCCAACAGAAGAATGCCCATCCAAATTCGAATGGGAAAAAAAACACTGATTGTCTCATTCAGTTCAATTTCAGTGCGACAACGTTTTCGCGCTTTGGACACGCTTTCAGCAACTCATTTCACATGTATATCATGTACTGAGAAGCAAATCATGGAATTTGCTTTACAGCATCTTTAACACCGTCAACCTGCAAATCTGTTGTAATATCCATGTCTGGACTGAACAGTAGTACTTTCTTAAGGCTTGACTGCAATGAGGTGTTGTGTCGTTGTGTGGATTGTTTGTAGATGTATGCCATGGGTGTAGCTGTGTGGTTCTTCCAGTTCGCAGGGATAGGGTAAATTGTTTTGCTGGAAACAGTCGTGGTTATTCAGCAGTTGACTGTGATATTTTCTGAGAGAGATTAGAGGGTGATTGTTAGTTTCCATCCAGTCATCTCCACCCTGCCCACCCACAGACAGGAGCCAGACTTACAGGCTTACAGTGGCTCCTTAATGGCTAACATGACATCCATACCCAACATCAGACCAAACAGCTTGCCTGTATCTGGGCACTGGATGGTTCCTCCTAGCTCAATACAGATATTGTAATATGACACCTATTGGTCGAGAGTCCGGCAGGGGGGCAGACTGAGCATGTGCGGACCCTATCAGAGCCTCTGTGTGGCAACACAAAGGTTTCCAGGAAGTCTGAGGTGTGCGAGGAGATCCTGAGTGTGTGTGTGTGTTTGCCCTCCCAGGTGGTGATCGAGACTGACACAGAGGTGTTCTTACTCAGCCTAACGTTTGTGGAGGACCTAGAAGCCATGATCAGTCACGTGACTGCGTCTCTGAAGAAGATCTTCCCTGATTCCTCCCCAGGGTCGGCCCCATTCACATGTTCTAAACCAGAGTTCTAGAGTTCTAAACCTGGACATATGCATTAGCATGATCATAACGACAGATTGTTCTGTGTATAACAGGTGTGCGTTTGTTTGTCTCCTTGCTGATCCTTAGGAAGATCCTAAAAAATGTTCCTCCGGATCTGCAGGAACGCCTGAGGAACCTGACCTCTCATGTGGAGGAACAGCTGGAGGGAACACCGGGACCCTGTGGTCAGTGTTGCTTAAAACTGTAGAACCACAGAACCTTAGAACTGTAGAACCACAGAATCCTGGAACGATGATGTAACGACCTGAAGCCTGGATAGAGCAGTCACTGTGTGTGTTTTCCGGTACAGGAGGCTTCTCTGACACCTACGCTGCTCTCTGTGACTTCAACGACTTCCGCTGCAGGGAGGAAGTCCAGTGGGTCGGTGCACGCCCGCCGATGACATCACATCCTATGATGATAATCAAAACGTCATTTTCTATAGCGCCTCTAAAGATGCTGTAAAGCAGAACTGAAAATGAGTTTTGAGTTCATCACACCACAGAAGAATGTGTCGTTAACTACCCATCCAAATTTGAATGGAAACAGACAAGAATGTTAAATTAGGCTTTGAACAGTCTCAACGAAGGAGGTGCCATCCACACAGGTCGTTCGCAGGAGTGATGGCGAACCATCACACATGCACTGCCTTATATAAACTTAAGATCAAATGGCATTCCATAAGGTAAATCAATCAATGAAGCAAACTCTGTGATTGGCTAACTCAACTTAGTGACAGCTTGAAACAATACATCTCCGGTGTGTCTCAAAGTTCTTTGATGTCACAGCTCTCTCCAGAGCAGTAGATAATAAAGCCACAGGGGTTGACCAGTCAAATGGTCAACTGTCCTTTGTGTGACCATCTTCAAACAATACTTTTAATTAACACAAACAATGAAACAGGACACAGTCCTTCTAGCCAAAGTTCAGAGCAACTGTCTCATTGACCCCTTACAGTAACCAGAGGACAGAAGGCCATATAAGATGCTTCACCCATCCCCCAGGGCAAGCTGCCCACAGAGCCATCAGCACCTCACATTCCTTTGAACTCAACTTAATTATCTTCCCTTCCTGTCTCTTACCAATGAACATAGAAGATTATAGATTTCATACACATACATCTATGCATATGACCAAAATTTCCATTACAACCCGCAAAGCACTATACGACATCAAAAATAAAATGACAATGAATATACAGTACAGGAAGGGAAAACATGCAACAAGACATCACATCCTGTCTCTTCCTCCATCTATGAAACACGTCCTTGGTTTGTTTGTTTGCGTTCATCTCCAGGATGTCAACAACATCTACCACGTCCGCAGATGTCGGGAGTTCAGTCTGCTGGACTTCAGTCACCTGGACAGCCAGGACCTGGCCCTGGTTGTGGCCGCTCTGTCCTTCAACCAGTGGTTCACTAGGTTCTCCAGCAGACACTTCAAACTGGTACGGCTCTCTCTTCCGAGGCTGGAATGGGCTCTGTCAGGACCATCTCTTAGGGAACAGCTGGATAAGCTCAGGACCTTTCTGACTTGCTATGAAGTGACCGTTTCTCTAGCTCTGCCGGTCCTTGTTACATGTCTCCTGATTGACTTTAATTTCTGTTGTGTTAACCATGTAGGAAACCTTCAGCTTATACAGGTGATGTGCTTTCCCCCTGTACCTCCTCCTGCTCCTCTGCCTCCTCCTCCTCCTGGTCCTCCTTATCGTCCTGCTCCTCCTCCCCATCCCCCTCGTCCTGCTCCTCCCTCCAGACTCCAGACGTGCAGCAGCAGGTGCTCTTCATGATCCACAGGTCTCCCAGCCTGGAGGAGCTGTCTCTGGAGGCCAGCGGGCTCAAGCAGTGAGTATCTCTCTCTGTCTCTCTCTGTCTCTCTCTGTCTCTCTCTCTCTCTCCCTCTCCTCCTCCTCCTTCTTCTCCTCCTCTTCCTCCCAGTGGCGGTTCTAGACACATTTTACTGGGGGGGCCAAGGGGGGGCCAATGTTTAATCAGAGGGGCACATAAAAAAATGAAAACTAATGATATTTAAACATTAAATACTTTTATTTTGCTTTACAATAAAATCATACAAACGGTTCTGGCTCTCCCTCTTCCAGCTCCTCAGCTCTCTCAATACCTTGATATGTTTCTCTAACTTTTTTATTTACTGGGGCAAAAAAGGCTGCAATGTCCCTTTCTCGTTTCATGATGACTACTAGAAGAAGAAAATTGTTTAATTTCAGTCAGTTTATTCAGTCACCTCAGGGGGGCCACAGGGGGGGCCAGGGACATTGTTACAGGGGCACTGGCCCCTGTAGGCCCCCGTGTAGAACCGCCCCTGCTTCCTCCCCTTCTTTCCACTCCTCCTTTTTCTCCTCCTCACCTTATTTCCTCTCCTCCTCCTCCCCTTCTTTCCTCTCCTCCTCCTCCCTCTTCTCCTCCTCCCTCTCCTCCTCCTCCCCTTCTTTCCTCTCCTCCTCCTCCCTCTTCTCCTCCTCCCTCTCCTCCTCCTCCCCTTCTTTCCTCTCCTCCTCCTCCTGCTCCTCATGTTTGCCCCCCTCTGCGCCATTTCATTATCTGTTTATCCTTTTATTACCTGACCATCTGTTCTCCCAGTGCCTGACCTCCATCCTGGGTCTGTCTCGTTCTCTAGGGATTTTGTAGTCAAGATGGCAGCTGCCTTGAGAGACAACACCTCCTCTAATCTCCACACCATCAACCTGTCAGCCAATCAGATTGAAGATAAAGGTAGGCGCTATGTAAACTGAGCCAATCCGTTGTTCTGGTGCTGATGCCGACAGGAGGGAATATTGTTGCTTCCTCAGTCAGGTACACCTAACCAGGCACCTTCCTAAGATGAAGGAATTGGTTCTGGGTGCATAATTGGCTTCTTCCACATGTAACACATCAGTAGGGCTTGATATAATTTTCAGGGGTGAATATCAGATTGGCTTATTTAGAGTTATTGTTCAAAAATAAAGACATTCTGGACAGAACTTTTCTGAGGACATTTTAGGGAACCCCCCTAAGAGTCCTAAGTCCTTTTGAACCCTAAAGGGAGTTCTGCTGTGTTGTTGGCTGGTTCTCCTGGGCGTTCTCCAGGGTTCTGAGGATGTGCTGTCTGTTTCCTGTCATCAGGCGTGATGGCTCTGAGTCTGGAGCTGGACAGCCTATCCAGAGGTCTCACACACTTGTCTCTTTCCAGGACCAGTGTGTCTCCCAAAGGTACTGCACAACTCATTCATTCATTGGTTCATTGGTTTATTTGTTCATTCAGTCAGTCTTTCATTCATTTGTTCATTCATTCATTTGTTTGTTCACCTGTTCCAGGTGTAGGTGTTCTATCCCAGGTCCTCTCCTCCAACCAGGTGTTTGCCACCTGTCTCACCCACCTGGACTTGTCAGACAACCCAGGGATTCTGGCCACTGATGATGCTATGGTGTGTGTGTGTGTGTGTCAGTCTATACTCCTGACCTGCTGTGTGTGTATGTATACTCCTGACCTGCTGTGTGTGTGTGTGTGTGTGTGTGTGTGTGTGTGTATAATCCTGACCTACTGTGTGTGTGTGTGTGTGTGTGTGTATACTCCTGACCTGCTGTGTGTGTGTGTGTGTATACTCCTGACCTGCTGTGTGTGTGTGTGTGTGAGTGTGTCTATACTCCTGACCTGCTGTGTGTGTGTGTGTGTGTATACTCCTGACCTGCTGTGTGTGTGTGTGTGTGTGTGAGTGTGTCTATACTCCTGACCTGCTGTGTGTGTGTGTGTGCGTCGGTCTATACTCCTGACCTGCCATGTGCGTGTGTGTCGGGTCTATACTCCTGACCTGCTGTGTGTGTGTGTGTGTATACTCCTGACCTGCTGTGTGTGTGTGTGTATACTCCTGACCTGCCGTGTGTGTGTGTATATACTCCTGACTTGCCGTGTGTGTGTATACTCCTGACCTGGTGTGTGTGTGTGTGTATACTCCTGACCTGGTGTGTGTGTCGTCCGTCAGAGTCTGTTCCTGTTCCTGTCTCGGACCAACTGTGTGTCCTACCTGGACCTGAGTGGGACTGACTGTCCCCTGGACACTGTGAGTCGCCTGGGACCTCGTCCTCTTTCCTTTGCTTGTTCCACACCCCTCTCCTCTCCTCTCACCCTCTCCTCTCACCCTCTCCACTCATCCTCTCCTCTGTTCCTCTAATCCTGTCCTCACAGTCTCTCATCTCATCCTCTCTTCCTTTCATCCTCTCCTCTCTTCCTTTTGTCCTCTCTTCCTCTCCCTGTCCTCCTCCTCCTCTCTTCTCATCATTATTGTCTGCCCCCCAGCTGTTTGTGTCTCTATCTGCTGGCTGCTGCTCCAGACTGGCTCACATCAACCTGGCCAGGAACCCCTTCACTTACAGGTGGGAAACCCTGTTCACACCAGGCCACATCCACACACCCGTCTACCCTCATTCACACCCTCATCAATCACACAAGTGTTTGTGCATGTGTGTTTGACTGTGTGTCTGTGTATGACTGTGTGTGTGTGACTGTGTGTGTGTGTGACTGTGTGTGTGTGTGTGACTGTGTGTATGTGTGTGTGACTGTGTCTGTGTCTGTGTGTGCGTGTGTCTGTGTGTGCGTGTGACTGTGTGTGTGTTTGTGTGTGTGACTGTGTGTGTGTGTGTGTGAATGCTTCTTTGTCTACAGGAAGGTACGTGAAGTGACCAGGAGTGTGAGAGAGTTCTTCAGTCAGTGTGTGAAACTGCAGTACTGTGGTCTGTCCCAAACCAGGCTGCCTGCCCAGGCTCTCCGGTGAGTCCGCCTCTACAGGGAGGATACACTGTGATACACTGTAGCATGATGTCATATATAGTCGGTGTGATGTGATAGGGTGTGCTGTTGTGAGCTGTTTGTGGTTGTTGTTGCTGTCAGGTTGTTGCTGCAGGGTCTGGCTACAAACCCTCACCTAAGTGGGCTGGAGCTGGACATTAGCAGCTGTGA